>NC_085872.1:10548593-10848593 GCF_034702125.1 Engraulis encrasicolus
GTTGTAGGACAGCAATATCCTACTTTCAATGGCCTACTTAGGCGAAATGAAAAATCACCAAAGGGACCTGGCAGCTCCTCATTTGGGGGGTATTTTTTGTGCTCTACACAGTTAAAAATAATTCCCTCCCCCTCTCTCTTCCTATGCTTCCCATCAAGCAGACCTGTAAGAGCATGTTTTGTCCGTTTGTTGCCGTGTGTGTACTAGGGCTGTAACAATATTGTATCGAACTGAGAAATTGTGGTCATGATGCTGTTCTGTTACCCTTCAGTCTAGACAACAACCACATGATATGATGCGATAGTGTTTCCAAGTTTTAAATGATCATCATTATTATCTTTCGTGGGGAGTGTCGAACCGTAGGTCAAAGATAGTGGTACGCACCGAATATCGTCTTGAGTGTATCGTTGCAGCCCTAGTGTGTACCCACAGTGCAGCAGTCAGGTGCTAGTCCTCATGGACTCGGCAGCATTGACAGACGAGCGATAACGTTAGCTTGCACATGCTGCAGACAGGCCGCCATAGGTTGTACAGACAGAACCGTTCTGATTTTATTTCACCTGTTAACAATATTTTGTGAAATAAATTTGTTGGCTTGCATTTTTTGGCTTGCTGTCAATAAAAATATCAATGTCGCAGGGCAGGTGCCTACATGCTTTCTCAAGAGAGGTCGAAAATGTGACAGTGAGACTTAAATATGGTCTGTGGTTGCCAGGAGCTCTGTTCCATGACCCCCAGGTGGGCAGAATATCATGACTGCAGATCTTAACCCCTTAAGACACGGCCCTTGTTATAAATTAGCTGTTATCAGAATGGCAATTGCCAAATGTGTAATGTATTGTTACTACTATTCCTTGCGCACAGTCACAGTGGTGTAGTACTATGGTAGTTAACTTTGTACAATGACTATTACAACGTTCCAGTGGTGGAACGGCATGTGTAAAGGGGCTACAATGTCTGCCCGAACTCACTCGGGCCATAATTGCTTTCATGTGTACATGGACACCATAGATACTTTGTCCTTTCATAATCTAAAGCAGCTTGAGACAATAGACAGCATAACAATACAAAACGATTATACTTACCCCTACACCCACCTACTACATATGAGATAGTAGACAACAGAAAATACATACTGCAGTGTGCAGGTACTAGGGCTGTGACGATATTGAATCGAATCTTGATTGATCCTGATACGCAGTCACAATACTGTATCGCGATGTAGGGCGCAGTATCGTGATGTGTCCTCTCAAAATGTTGTTACCCTTTAGTCCAGAAACCAACCACATGATATGATGTGATAGTGCTCCCAAGCTTCAAATCATCATTATTTTGAAACTTTATTATTAGCCTTTTGCAACCTATTCTACGTATATACTATCATAGTTTTTTTAAAATATGTTTATTGTATAATGTTGGCAAAGGTGAAAAAAGAAAATTAATGAAGAAAATATAGCAATGCATCGCAATAATACATGTATCTCAATGCATCGTGATAGTATCGCATCGTGGAATGTACAGTGCCCTCCATAATTATTGGCACCCCTGGTTAAGATGTGTTAAAAGCCTTAAAATAAATTAAGTGTTTATTGCAGAAGAATACTGTCACACTGAAAATTGTAGGAAAATGTAGCCTTCAACTCAAATGAATTGTAAGAAAATAAAAAAATCCCTGACTAAAAAATAATTATTTTTCATTAAATCACCTGTTCCACAATTATTGGCACCCTTAACAATTCCCAGGAAATAAATATAATTGAAGCATTTCTGTCATTTCTACAGTAGTTTACAAAGTTTACCAGAGTATGTAGGAACATTTAATTAGTAATTCATCACTTCCTGTTTCCCTGGGGTATAAATATGACGTGACACCGAGGCCATTTCTCTTATCCACTCTTAAACATGGGAAAGACAAAGGAACACAGCATACAAGTGAGCCAGATGTACGTCGACCTTCACAGGTCAGGCAGAGGCTACAAAAAGATTGCCACTCAACTGCAGCTGCCCATATCCACTGTGAGAGGAATAATTAAGAAGTTTAAAACAACTGGAACAGTGGTAAACAAGCCTGGACGAGGACCCAAGTTTATTTTGCCACCACGCACAGTGAGGAGGATGGTAAGAGAAATCAAAATATCTCCAAAGCTCACTGTTACAGAATTACAACAAATGGTAGCATCCTGGGGTCACAAAGTCTCCAAATCAACCATCAGGCGCTGTCTACACGCCAACAAGCTGTTTGGGAGGCATGCACGGAGAAAACCTTTCCTCACTCACAATCATAAACGCAAGCGTCTGGAGTTCGCCAAGCGGTATTGGGGCTTCAACTGGGACCGTGTGCTTTGGTCAGATGAGACCAAGATTGAGCTTTTTGGCAACAAACACTCTAAGTGGGTCTAGCGTACCACGAAAGATGCGCATGCTGAAAAGCACCTCATACCCACTGTGAAGTATGGGGGTGGGTCAGTGATGCTGTGGGGCTGTTTCGCTTCCAAAGGCCCTGGGAACCTTGTTAGGGTGCATGGCATCATGAATGCTTTGAAATTCCAGGACATTTTAAATCAAAATCTGTTGCCCTCTGCCCGAAAGCTGAAGCTGGGTCGTCACTGGGTCTTTCAGCAAGACAATGACCCTAAACATATGGCCAAATCTACACAGAAATGGTTCACCAGACACAAAATCAAGCTCCTCCCATGGCCATCTCAGTCCCCTGACCTCAACCCCATTGAGAACCTGTGGGGTGAGCTGAAGAGGAGAGTACAGAGGAGAGGACCCAGGTCTCTGGATGATTTAGAGAGATTCTGCAAAGAGGAATGGCTGAAGATCCCTCTTTCTGTCTTTTCCCATCTTGTGAAACATTATAGGAGAAGATTAGGTGCTGTTTTGTTGGCAAAAGGGGGTTGTACAAAATATTAACACCAGGGGTGCTAATAATTGTGACACACATTATTTGATGTCAAATAATTATTTCTTTATGTGGGATTTTTTCCCCACTGAATAAATGCACTTGTATTGAAGGTTGTATTTTTCTCTTTTTTTCCATTAAGGTCCCATATTATTTAGAAAAAAAATAAAATAATTGAAAGCTAAAAAACACATCTCAACCAGGGGTGCCAATAATTATGGAGGGCACTGTATATCGTGATGCGCATTGAATCTTGAACCCTTTGCCAACACCCACACCTAGCAGTTACTGTATAATTTCTTGCCTCCACACCAGAGGCGCATGAAACGCACTGTCTACTGCTGTAGTCAATGAGCATGCATTGGGACATGCAGAAAGGGACATGACCACGTTTCTAGACCAGCATGTTTCAGTTGTCTGTGAGAGCTTGTGCCAAACTCCCATTCGCTTACAGCACAAGGGGAAACAATGACTGCTGTTATGTTTACCACACATATTGATTTATATACTTTTCAGGGCCCTATCCACCATTCTGTTTGCTGGCCATCGATTATTATGTATTTGTGTATGTTTAGCACAAGGTTTTTTTTGTTCTTTTTCTCGTCTCTGACACTCCATTTGCACATTTAATAACTTTGTTAATTTTTCAGGGGGCCCCAACCATAATTTTCTGTGATATGTATATAGGTAGAGTCTAGAGATAGGAGCCCTTGTCCTGGACACCATTCTACCTGATTGGTTGTTGATTCCTTTGGACTGCAACCAGCAGCAGCATCACCTCCTGCTCCTCCATTTTGTCTGCCATGTATAGTGTGTGCAAGTCAATCTTTGTCCTCCTTCCTGTTCTTTCCTCTGACATCTGACCTCTTGCCTCAATGTCGCCCCACCTCCATGGAGAAAACAATGACGTTTCCTTGTTGTTGACCAGCGCATACTGGCTTTATGGGAATTTTCTCCCATTCAAAATGATTGTAAATAGAGAATGACCTTGATGCTTTTGCAAAATATTGAATGAAAAAACGTACATCGTTGATGACGTCAAGCTTAACGTCACAAGGCCAGAGGCCATGTGAAAGGACATAGGACAAAGATTGAGCTGCACCTGCTGATTACTGTCTACTTGTCCAGGTGGCAGACCTTGAGGCCCACGGTGGGCATGGCCCCAGTGACATGCTGAAGGACGAGCTGACTCAGTCGCTGGAGGAGCTGGAGGCTTTACTGAAGGCCAAAGACGAGGTGAGGAAACTACCACATGTGGACAGTCAAGTTTGGTGCTATTTTTTTCCCTTTTATAATTCACATCATGTGTGGAATGGAAGAATCGATTCACCTGCGCCAAACACAAGTGTTCACTTGTTCACTTCAATGAAAGCCTGTAAAGCATTCATACCAACAAAATGAAAAAGGACCTCTGTATTTTAGTGCATGCTCATCAACTGATAGTTGATTTCAAGTAAAGCCATGATTTACGTTATATACATTATTTCCTGTTTTTTTTCCTACAGGAAATTCGCATACTACAGGCCAAGAAATCCGATTTTCATGAAATGGAACAGGAAAGAGAGGAGGCCATTCACAGAATACAGGTAATGGGCCAACGCTCTGCCCTGCTATGCCTGAGGGCATTAACATTATATAATATTACACTTCGCTGACACCTCAGCCAAATTGACTTTCAATCAAATTAATACCAGTTTCACACATTACTGTCAATTCGTTAATTACACCATACCACATTCATTTGGGGTAATTTAATTTGTGTAGCTTGTAGCAATTTATGCAATTCCAAATTTACTTTGAAGCTGGCACCTTGACTGTCAGCAAAGCAAAAGATTTCAGCAAAAGAAGCACACCTTTTACACTATGCCCCTTGTAGCCATTCTCTCTCACACATTACAGAACATGAGTGCAAAAGTTAATTGCAACATCAGTATAGGCATTAATAATAACCTAGTCGTTTGCCTCCAGGGCTGTAGTTCTCGAGTCCGGACTGAAGTCCATTTTTTACTTGGACTTGTCTTGGACTTGTGTGGGACTCGCCTGTAATTGGACTCAGACTTGTCGTGGACTCGGACACTGGTCTTGGCAAATATGGCTTTTGGACTCTCCTGAGTCTGTCTTCATTTGGTTTAGAACACTGGCCACCGTAGATTCTAAAGTGGAGCTTGATTTAGCAATATGACACGAGTGGGAGTGAAGTTGTTCTGGGACACCCTCACAGGTGTGATTCGCCGCAGGCACGAAGCCGCAGGCTGAGTGCCGTAGGTAATTACACCCGTGAGGGTGTCCCAGAACAACCTCACGACCACAAGTGTTATATTGCTTTTATACAATAGTTCCTTTGCTAACACAATTAGTTCATTGAAAGAAATGTTAAATTATTTTAATTACTTTATTTGATTGTGTATTTGCTTGTTCCTCCGCTCCGGAAAAATAGTTCCAGTTATTGTTTTTGGTCGCTGCGCAACGCGCACCACGTTGGTTACGGTTACTTTGTATCTTTGGTCGCGGAGTGATTATTAGATGTGAAGAGTCATTCATAGAGTGTTGGCGGATACCCTCACTCCTAGTGACGTGTAAAACGCCTCTTGTCCAATCACAATTTGTGAAATAATTCGACCGGATCTAACTATTGTATAAAATCCAATAACACGCTAGTTATCTCCAAATGCGTGACATAGGCTACAGTAGGTCACCTTCAAACTTTCACGTTATTGATATTCATCCTTTTCATTGTTTGACACGGACATGACTTGAACTCTAATCTTTTTGGACTCTGTATTATCTTGGGCTCAAACCTGTTTGGATCCAAAATTGTCTTGGAGTTGACTAGTCCTGGTCTTTGACATGTCTTGGACTCTACAAAGGTGGACATCACTACAACACTGTTTTCCTCATTGCTGTAGCCCTAAATGTGGCACTGTATATTTTATAGTAAGTGGTGTGGGAATTTGTGTTATGGGTTTGTGTTCCTCACACATCTGTGGTGGTGTGTTCTTTTGAGCAATTTGACATTTTTCTATAACACTTCTAAGGCGCAAAGCAAAAATACCTACAAACGGTGAGTAAGGACATTGGAAAAATCACATATCACAACATAAAACTACATATCCATCTGTGGTTAGTTGGAAATTGAGAGAGAGAAAGAGAGAGAGAGAGAAAGACAGACAGACAGACAGAGAGAGAGAGAGAGGGGGAGAGAGAGAGAGATACAGACAGACTAAGAGAGATACAGACAGACTGAGAAAGAGAAAGAGAGTCAGATAGGTGGAGATGTATTATTGTTGCACTGTAAATGTCAGGAAATCCTTAGAAATCACCTTTTTCTGTTTTTTGTTTTCCTTCTCACTGCTTAAATGCCAAATCTGAAAAATGAATAATTCTGGCCCGCAAGCATTATGATGGAGGAGAGAGAATGTCAATAGTGAACACTCATGGTCATCACAAAGGTAGTCTTGGTGTCTCACTCCCTTGTCTCCTACTAGGCCAGTCAATCTAGCGTTTGACCCGGGACAAATTGCAATAGTAATCATAGGAAAAGTTTGGAGGGCTACGGCGTTTTTGGTTGGTAGTCCGAAGGTGCTCTTTGGTCAAAAAATAGGATGCAAAACGAAGTATCCAAGGCACTCTTCCCAAAAAAGTTAAAATAGCTTTATTAAATGGCTAAATCATTGTAGAAAAGTTAAAAACGCAATAGTAATCATTCCAAGTTTTTTGTCATCCCTAGGTATGTCTAAATAACATATTAAAAATCTACAGCTTTATATTTAGTGGAACATACTTTTCTTCAAGGTCAAAGTTGGAGATTTCCCCATTCATTTTCCCATAGGGAGACAATATAGGAGATACTTGCGGAATAGGCTAAAATTTTAAACAATGAGATATCAATTTGAAACTTTCACAGTAATTTACTCAAACAAAGACAAATATTTTTTGTATTGCTATCTGTATAGTTATCTGAAATATGATGATTAAATATGCAAATGAGATCACATCTTCTTATGTGATAAATTATGCAACAATGGGCAAAACATGAAACAAATTGCAAAAGTATTCATTCACACGTTTTATTGATACTTTATCCACCCTACATCACATATGAAAAATCAACCTTCATCACTTTAGTGGAACATAATTTTTTGAAGGTCAGAAGTAGCAGATTTCCAATGCATTTTGCCATTCAGTGGGTAAAATCGGATACTTTTGACCTTGGGAAAAGTATATTCCACTGAATTGATGAAAGTAGATTTTTAATATGTGATGCAGAGGGGTTGAAGGATCAATATGTACAAACCATTACTATTGCAATTTGTTTTATGCTTGGTCTGTTGCCACAGATTTATCACATATTTCAGTACATATGACCTCATTTGCATATTTCATCATCATATTTCAGAAAACTTGCAATACAAAAATTGTTTGTCTCAATGCGAGTTACCAACTGTGAACATTTCAAATGAATATGTCATAGTTTAGTTTAAAATTTTACCCTATTCACCGTATCTCCTATATTGTCTCCCAATGGAGAAATGAATGGGAAATCTGCCAACTTTGACTTTTGACTTTTTGTTCCACTAAATATAAAGCTGTAGATTTTTAATATGTGATACAAGGGGGTTTAAGGATCACTTAAAAGTAGGAACCATTACTATTGCAATTTGTCCCGGGTTTGGGCCTTAGCTAGATTGACTGGCCTATGCATCAGTACAGGGTCCATACTCCTCCTGGAAAACCTTGATAACTTAGATATTTAGAGGGCCGTTTTCCAGTCCTGGAAATGCCCTGGAATTTTGCAGAAATCATCAAAAGTCCTGGAAATATTAATTCTTGTTCAAGATTTGTTTTTCTTGTACCCTTCAGTTTATTTATAGCTTAATGTTTTAAATAATGTATTTGTCCACCTATAGACTGTAGGGGATTCAATTTCAATTTTGTTCCTCTGACTCTTCCCAAACTTTTTCTTCTGGAACCTCTTTTTGGACCTCCAGAATACTTTTGTGATCCCCCTACCCCTCATATTCCTATGCCAAACATTTTCACTGAATATTGCTGAATTTTGTGAAATTCACAGAAAAAGTTAATCATTTTTTAACAGAGACAGCGAGGCGTATTGCCATAGTTTAGTAATGAATTTTTTTGGCGCAAGACGGAGCCACATTCATCACAAGAGCCAGATTACATACAGTATGCGCATTTGCGAATTCAGAGCGACACAAAATATAAAACCACTTCTATTTGAATGTCCTTCCTGTTTCCTCCCCTTCTCTCTATTGCTTGCTCTTTCTCTCTCTCTCTCTCTCTCTCTCTCTCTCTCTCTCACTCTCAATCTTGTGCTCTCTTTCTCTCTCTGTCCGTCTATCTATTTCTCTCCCTCTCTCTCCCCTCCTCCATCTGTCTCTTTATTCCTCCCTCTCTCTCTCCCATTCTTCCCCCCCCCCCCTCTCTCACCCTCTTTCCCTGTGTCTCTCTCCATCTCTCTGCCCTCCCTCTCTCTCTCTCCTTCTCTCTCCCTCTCTCCCTCCCTCTCTCTCTCCATCTCTCTCTCCAAAGGAGCTGGAGATCCGTAACGTGGAGCTGGAACGCCGAGTGCAGAGTGCCGAGCAGTCCCTGGCCAACTCCTTGGAGGAGAGGGACCGCATCGAAAGCGAGGTGCAGAGGGTGATCGAAATCCTGGACGTCAAGATATTTGATCTGAATGACCTGAGACAGAGCCTGGTCAAACTTATTGATAAGTAGAGACAGGCCGGAGGGAGGGCGTTTCTTTTTGTGCAGCTTGTGGACTCATGTGACAGGGCAGGGAGAGGGATGAGTGGCCCCAAGCAGAGACTAGACGGGGGCAAAGCATGTGGTAAATGAGATGGACAGTGGGTGTCTGGGCTGCACTACAGCATAGGGACAAAAGGGCTCCTGTAGGGCAAGAACTTGTTGCTGTCTTGTCTTCATGCTTTTCAACACACGGCCCTGACATGTTTACCACTCAGTGTTTTTTTTGCTTTCCTTACACACACACACACACACACACACACAGAGACACACACACACACACAGAGACACACACACACACGCACACGCACACAGACACACACAGTGGTTTAATTTTGCTCAGAACAAATCCTAGCAATAAATGACTCTTAATAATCATGACAGTATCCATAACGGGAAATGCAATGCAGCATACTGGCAAGGTAACTGCGGCCATGTTTCTGGCCAAAATATATTGCTGTAGCCTCTAGACAACAGTCATTTGGTACCCAACCACTCCTTATTCATGTTTTAAAGAAGAATTTTCTATTTTTGATACACTGCAGCGATGAGTGAATGCTAAAAGCACATAGATTTCAGACTATTCTCATAAGGTGTGAACTGATTAAAAAAAGGTGGCTTTGAGCCATGGCACTAAACTGACAAGTGTACAATACGCTATACTGGAGCACAACATATATACTGTACTCTATAATACTATAGTGAAGCACAGTGAATGGCAAGCTAGTGTTCATTTGCAGAATGTATGAGCACGTCTGGTACGAGAAAAAAAAAAGTTTACTTGGCGGCAGCAGTAAAAGGTCACTTGGCTGTGTTTGTAAATGAATGAAAAGACAAAAATGCATGAAATACAGTGTAGGTAAAAAAAAACACAAACTATTCAATAACGAACACAACTTGTGGTCAATTAAAATCATTTCCATTAAGGTGGTCCTGTTGCAGGCAGCTAACACAGGAGCACAGTGTTAGAATAAAAAAAAAAACATTAGTGTTATAACATAGCAGTCTCAAGTCCAGATGAACATACCAAAGACCTGCTGATCAGTGTGGAAGTCTTGAGATCTTTGGAATGACAACTCCCAAACACTATGTACAGTAGAGGCATGGTAGGGAAAACACAAGGAATGTTCAACTGTGTATGTGCATTCTGACTGCTTGAAATGTATGCAGCTGTAGGAATTTAGTCAATAAGAGTTACGTCATGGTAGAAAAATGCACAGATTTAGACAGCATATTTCAGTTCATTTAAGATAAGTCTTTGGCCTCTTTACTAGGACAGAGTATTAGTTCCATCATTATGGTATCTGAGCTTGTGTGTCTTGTTGTGTGGGCTTGACATTGGCACGTTGTATATGGTGGCTATTGCTGACCTGCTAACAGTCTTGTTGGAATGCAACTACAAAGGTGTTCTGGAAAACACTGCACAGAACGTGTGCCTACCTACCTAGGTAGGGCAGTAATCAGCACAATGATATTTCAGTGTCTTAAATAACACTAATTACTAATAAAAGAAATACGTTCCTCGTCAAGAAACACAGCCAGCAGTCCAATCGACAGCACTGGAAAAGAGCACATCATCTGTGACAAGAGGTGAATGCTGTGAGATGATGTAATAAATAGCCTGAAGCCTTTTGAGGAGTAGTCAGAGGGCATAGGCTGTGGTCTTGTCTTAGTTCAACACACTGATAGGACTGTTGACATAATGTTATGTCTAAGATATGTCCTAACAGGTTCTTGTCTTAACTTAAAAAAAGTGCTGTATGTTCTCTGCCTTATTTGTAAGCATTTAAGTGCATATACCTTGTGAGGTGTGGCAGACGGTGTTGTTTATTTCACTTAGTAAATGTTTCCTACATTTGCCAATAATATCTTGGTCAGTTTTAATAGACCAATATTTAAAAAGTTGCTGAATGATGCAAATTGTGCATATTTTAAAATAATTCAGTTGTGTTTGTAATATTTCTGTGCAATTTACCTCAGACCTGGCTAGTTTGACAAATGGTGTTAATGCTAAATACATTTGTCATTGGGAAAGCAGTAGATTTAATGTGTTTTAAATACTGTGCTAAGACATTCAGAAATGCCAATTGCTAATAATGCAGTGGTTTTACATTAAGAGGCCTGTTATGTTTCATTTAGGAATTGAAATTATTATTTAACTTATGTCATTGCTACAGTGTGTGCATCAACATTTCTTTGAATAAAGTGACACATCTGAATGCAATTCACATGATGTATGACGTCTTATTCTGGCTGAGTGTAAGGTTTTGTTCAACAAATTAAGTATAATTTTGCTTGAAGGATTTGAACATTAGTAGGTCTATTGTGGATGTCTATCACTTGCCTGGTGGTGGCTGTAAGCTGCCACACACCATGCACACGTCACTTTTTTTGGCTACATGAGCAGAAAATACAGCCTATGAAGACATGCAGTTGTTTCTTTTCTTTTAATGTGAACAACTTCTACTTCTACCTAGCCACCACTGGTGTTTGTTTGTTTGTTTCTTTTTTTGTGTGTGACACCAACAAGCTGGCGCAAAGCCTCTGTTTTTTTATTTTATTATTGTAGCCAGTGTTGGGCAAGTTACTTAAAAACTGTAATGCATTACTGATTGTTGTCTTTTCAAAATAATCCCCCTATTACCATATTTGAAATGTAAAGCATGACACAACTTTTGCATTCATTTAGTTACTTTCGCCAAAAGAACTGTAGGCCTAAATATGGATCTAGCAATGTATTACTGTGTAAATCAAAATAAGTCATGATGTTTTCACCTCCAACCCAAGAGGTGTTTTTGGCAGCATGCAGACAAGAGGTTCAGGAATAGCTTCCTTCTTACCCACCCTACTGAATACCACTAAAATCCAGGTCATTTTAATGCATTCGTAACTTAAGTTTAGCATTGTAACTAAGTAAATATTACATATTTTTTTCCCCTGTAATGCCTTACATTACTGCATTACAGCAAAAAAGTAATGCATTACAGTAATTACTTTACACTGATTAATTACTTTACACTGATTGTAGCCTATAGACAGTGCTGATGCCATCCCCCGTTTTTATCGTCTGCAGGGAGTATTTTAATTTCTTTAAAAGAAAATACAATATTTTAGTAGCCTATTGTAAGGCAGTGTAACGTATTGTATTTGTCCTTAGACTCAGAGCCGTATGTCTCTCTCACTCCCTCTGGTGTTGTAACGGAATACTACAACTATAAGCATGAGAAAGACTCTTACATGAAGACTCGTACTCTCGCGCCATGTGTCGTTTTCAAACGAATGACGGTGTTATGTCGATGTATGATGTTGTATGTCAAAAGAAGTTACTGTCAGAAGTGGGATTCGAACCCACGCCTCCAGGGGAGACTGCGACCTGAACGCAGCGCCTTAGACCGCTCGGCCATCCTGACTGTGTTACCCCACGAGCATTTTTCCCATCATCCATTGCGCGCTTATATTTGGACTATTTACTTAGTTGTGTGAGATTTGATACATAAAATACTCCAAGGGAGACCTAGTCTTTACTCTACAGATAACAGTTGCACACCCAATTACACAAAATTACTGACATAGCTGGGCTCAAAGTAAAAAAAATAATATTGATGAAGGAGGCGCATACTGTCGACTGGGTACAAAGAGCGCCGAATTTTGACTTGGAACAAGGAAAACAGTACAAAATGTGGTTAAAAAAATGTTCAATGTTACCCAGGGACATTGGCAGAACTATTACATTCATAGCCTACTTTATACCGTTATGTTCCCACATTTTGTACTGTTTTCCTTGTTCCAATCATCACGTAGCCTAGTAGTTCCCAAACTTTTCCTGCTGGGACGAGCTTTTGAAATTGGACACATGAGTATTCCTGCGACCCCCGACATCCCCTTTTTTAATGTATATGAAAATATAAGATGTATGTACATTTCCCATATGTCCATGACCCCTGCAGTTCCATTATGTCCCGACCCGACCCCCAGTTTGGGAACCACTCAGCCTCCAAGTTCTATTTTGGAGGGATAGTGTTTACTTGCAGCTGTTGTGCGCCACATAAAAAGGTCACCTTGGCCTTAAATTACAAGAGAAGAGTAACTTTATTGAAAACTATATTGAAGCTCATACACGTGGGTAGTTTTTTTTTATTTACATTTGAGGGACTAATAACATGCAAGGACTTATGTCTGCATGGGCTTCTGGGCCAGACAGTGAATGAATGGGCCCACACCCATTGTTGGGGGTTCTCCCCTGAGAAAAATGTAACAACAAACTAGAAATGCATTCTCACAGAAAATGCTGGAAGCGGGCTTGCCTTTTGGGGCAGAGATGAAACAAAGTACTATTGAGAAAACAAAGCTAAAAGAAATCTTGGAAAAACTCCATCCACCCAGTCAGAAGTTATGGGCCAAACAATTCAGCCATCTTGGATTCAGCCATCTTGAAAGTGTTGTAGCTCTGCGTTTTGGGGATATACTAAATGACATACATGGTATTTTAAGTTGGCTAAGGAACACTGCATATGATAAAATTTTGAAAATCAACATGGCTTCGAGCGGGATTAGAACTCACAACCTCCATATCTGTAATCCAACCCCTTTGCCATTGATATTAAATGACATACAATACATGATATTTGAAGTTGGCTAAGGAACACTGCATATGATATCATTTTGAAAATCAACATGGCTTCGACTGGGGTTCGAACCTCCAACCCCCATATCCCTAATTCAGCACATTTGCCATTCATACTAAATGACATACATGGCATTTTAAGTTGGCCAAGGAACACTGCATATGATATAATTTTGAAAATCAACATGGCTTTGACTGGGATTCGAACCCCCAACCTCCATATCTGTAATCCAGCACATTTGCCATGCATACTAAATGACATACATGGCATTTTAAGTTGGCCAAGGAACACTGCATATGATATAATTTTGAAAATCAACATGGCTTTGACTGGGTTTCGAACCCCCAACCTCAATATCTGTAATTCAGCACATTTGCCATCCATACTAAATGATATACATGGCATTTTAAGTCGGCCAAGGAACGCTGCATATGATATAATTTAGAAAATCAACATGGCTTCGGGTGGGATTCGAACCTTCAACCTCCATATCTCTAATGCAGCAGCATGCATTACCACTAAGCCAAGCAGCTAATTGTCATGCATAGTCCAGCAAGACTATATGACATTGCATTGCAGAGCTGAACAATAGACTTCTAGAATGAATGCTCGCACCTGCTCGTTAAGAATAGAATCTTGAGACAGTGACAGTTGAAATGGAACACTTCATTGGCTGCACCTGTTGTGATTGACTGAAAGACAGTTAGTATTGAGCTCTAGACAGGGGAGAGGATGAGAATGAGTTTTTTGTCTTTACAACATCGTTGTAAAAAAAACTAAAAGGAGTTGGCACGTGTCCTTTTCACAGATCGGAGTCATGCTTGTGATCTCTCTAACAGTCTTTGAATGAAGTTTATAGGTGAAAGGGTTCAGGCACAAATGGACCTCCGTGTGGGACATGCGCTGATCTCTTGAAAAATGCACTTTTCGAAAGAATGGGATTCTCCATAGAGCCAGGCCTGTTTTTTTTACAAACCTGCCATTTAAAAAGTATTGGGAGTTGGGAGATGAAACTTTCACAATTTGGAGACATCCCATAGAGCTCGCTAACAACGCGTCAACTAAACTTCTAGGTGAAAGTGTTGATGTTTTATGACCGAAAAAGCCTCCTACACTCTAATCTCTAGAGTGGCGGAACTTTGGTTCATGGAGGTTCCACCACTGTTTTCAATGGAGACCCAGGCTTTCACAAAATCGCCAAAAACGGGAAAACGACAAGAGACACGGAGAAGCCTATAACTATACGCGATCTCCAAGCCGAGCCGGTCGTTAGTGTTTGAACGGTGTCTCTATCTCGAAAGGCCTAGGAGGAGATCCATTTTCTATTTTTACTGTCCCCCTGCACAAGAGAACCAATAATAAAGAAACAGGACTTAGAGATTACTATAAACGGGCCTTGCTCTGCAAGAGCTCTGCTCTTGCTCCGCAAGCCCGCTTAAAAACCTGCTTAAAGTGCCATTTCAACACAACATGAGAACACAAACAGACCAATAAATAAGTGGGATATTTCTTTTTAGAGCGGAGGCTTGAGCTTTAGGTCCCCCTTGGCTCTTGGGCCCCTGGGCCTGGGCCGGGTAGGCCCGTGCAGTATTCTGTCATTGACTGTATTGTCCTAAACAAATACTGTAAAGGCATAAAAGCTCAAAACCTTAATAAAACCTTAATAAAAAAAGAAAGACCTAAGGGTTATATGACCTTTTACAGTACCGGTTACAGTACCTTGATCTACAACAACACAATTGTTCCAGCATGCAGGGGGTTTTTGGCCCCTGAAACCACCAAATGGGGCTTCGATCTTTTGGCTAACACTCACGCCTTTAAATAAACATTTATATAAACAATCTAAAAATTTGGTTAACGTGTACATGTGGTCTCCCATTTCATGTCATCACCATTCTACGAGCCGAGTGACAGTTCTAACACCAGGCAACAAGGAAGGAACGCACTGGTCTAGCTTCTCACTGCAGCTTTAGTTAGTGATATCGAGACAACACATTTTTTATATCTCATATGTTTGCATGCTTGCATCTTACAAGTTTTTAAATATGGTGATGTGCAGTAAAAGTAATCCAAATAAAGAGGGGATAAATCACTGCACAGTGCACACTGGTCTTCTTTGCTGGTAGTTTATTTGTAATTTGTAATAAACTACCAGCAAAGAACACCAGTGTGCTGTGATTTATCCCCCCCTTTAATTGAACTTCTTGTAGTCTGGTATGTAATAATATGCCTGTCGAACTGACATTTGCAAGAACTGCATAGCTGGACGGACGCACATGCACGCACACGTGCACGCACACACACACACACACACACACAGACAGACACTCACACACCCTTCGTATAAACAATATATTTTAATGTTCACATTTAGTGGTGATGCAGTGTCTCCACATTTAAGACATTTTTTCCATATTTTCCTTACATACAGTACATAATGCATAATGCAGGTCTGCTTTTCATAAAATGCTCAAAATCAAACTTATCATGTCAAAATAACAGTGTTGTAACTGACAGAATGTAAACGTATGAAACAAAAGGCGTATAAAAAACATAAAACATAGGCACATTCAAGGCACATGCTACTTTGACATGGCTGAAGATGGCAACAAGTGCACTTGTTTGGCTGTTGTATTGATATTGCTATGGTAAACTTGGCTTTGGCCATTCAAAGAGATGTATGTAATAAAAAATTAAATCCATGATTTGAACATTTTCTATTGGTCCTATTAAGAGTGCATTTCATAGTGAATATAAACCATGCTTCAGTCCATATAAGAGTTTAAAAAAAAACATTGCCAACCCTGTCATTCAAGCCATTCGACTTTGTTTGCTTCAGATGTGACATGTAACGTCCGTCTAAGGAGCATGTCAGGCAAACTGAATGACCTCAATTAGCAGAACAGAGTAATGAACGTAACACATTTATTTTCCTTGTCATTTTGATATGCCAAGTC
This sequence comes from Engraulis encrasicolus, assembly GCF_034702125.1. Classification (NCBI taxonomy): domain Eukaryota; kingdom Metazoa; phylum Chordata; class Actinopteri; order Clupeiformes; family Engraulidae; genus Engraulis; species Engraulis encrasicolus. The sequence continues at coordinate 10,564,844 of NC_085872.1, forward strand.
CTGTTTTGGTGTACTCGTAAACCACGTAACTAATACTGACAGCAGGAATGACTTTCATGAAGTTAGGGAGGATGCCGCGGTAGAGGCCAAAAAAGCCCTCCTTCGCCACAATGCTCTTCACCAGCGAACTCATTGAAGTCTTATCACCGCCGTCCAGGGACGCTGTGGTGGGAGAATTGTGTTAGAAAAGAACAACAAGTAGTTTCTGCGCTTTCAATTTTCACTTCTCAATTCAAAGGTGCACTGTGTAGGATGGTGGCCAGAGTAGGTATTGCAACTGTGTTGCTGATTGTGATTGAAACTGGGCTGCTTTTTTAAAAGCCCACCTGGGAAACTCAGCTTTTAAAGCCTAACCTCTTACCCATGACTGCTATTGTCACATTTGCTTTTTCTTCATGAATATTTCCCTTGGTAATAAGCTAAAATTTACTAGTATGCAAAGTACAGTATCTTTTGCAGCTAGAAATGTCCATTTTTGGAAATTCAAAATGGCAGACATGGTGAAGATCCACCTTTTCATGTAGAAAAACCTGACGCATAATGCATTCAATAATAATGGTGAACAGAGCAATATTGATGACATAACAATGAAAGTAGATCTTTAAAGCAATAATGATGGTCTCTGAGCAGTGAGGGATACTGCAAAACCATTGTCACAAACCTTGAGCCTGCATCCGTGTCCGCACTAAAGCAAGTGGGTAACTGGCAAGCTGTCCACACGTGCTTGAGATGGTTCCACAGCCCAGGAGCACCAGGATACCAGGGTTAGCCGTGTCCTTGGCGTAGCGGGACAACCAGGCATTCTTCAAGCTCTGAAAAAGCAAAGATATAACGCCAGAATTGCCATGCCAAATCAAAATAATTATCTGAAATATAATAAAGTTTTCCAACAGTAACTTTGTGACATTATTCCGTTATACCATAAGATTGGTAGTAATATAGTAATACCATATTGCCACATCATGGCTCATGATTATTTGCTAAATTGGCATGAAGGGCATGTTAATTTCATCTCAATCAAACAGATTTTTTGAAAATCAATGAATCAATCTCATTTGAATGTAGGCCTACTGCAGAACAGCTTAGCTACAATGCATTACCTCATATATAGCAAGGTCGATCCCGGCATAGGGAATGATTCCTATAAGGTTTGGAACATAGCCTTTGTAGAACGCCTTGATGCCCTCCTTCTGTAGAATCTTCTTGGCACAGTCAGCCATTCCGGAATACTGGCCTGTCTTCCGGAGGGCCAGCCTGGTCTTCATTACCTTCACACACAATAAACACAACATATACCGTACATTCCTCCTGTAAAAACATTACTTCAAAGCAATGTACGGCATCTTCTAACTGAAAACAGAAGATGACAAATGCTACAGGCTTTCACACAGTGTTTCTAATACAAAGCATGTTTGCACTTTTTTACACACTGCAGATCATTCAGAGAGTGACAGGAACATTCTGGCTTGCATGTTGGACAGATATGATGAACTACTATAAAACTGTTATGTCATCTAAACAGCTCTCCATATATAGCCTGTTTACATTTCTCAATACTTCACTGTGGTTACGACAGCCACAGTTAAAAAATAAAATAAATAACCACTCACTGTTGGGCTCCTAGTCAGCCTAGTAAGCGTTACCGGCATAATCCTGATCTGCTGATGCAGGGCATGAGCAGCCCTTAATAATCCGGTGCAAAGTCAGCCTGCTCTTGCCTGAGTAAGTGTGTGTGTGTGTGTGTGTGTGTCTGTGTGTCTGTGTGTGTCTGTGTGTCTGTGTGTGTCTGTGTCTGTGTGTCTGTGTGTGTCTGTGTGTCTGTGTCTGTGTAACGTGTATAGTAAATATCTTCCAATCTCTGCTAAAGAAAATCATTAGTGAGCACACCTTTAGGATGTGTATGCATTTTCTTTCACTGAGACAAAGTAAACACAAGCGAGGCAGCAAAACTTGTACGGGATAATGGGAGCTTGAAACAAACATAAATTGTGTGAATTGCGTGTGTGTGTGTGCGTGTGTGCCCACACGGGCATGAACATGTGCTTGGTTGAGTGTGTGTGTATCCATGTTTATGCGTGCCCGTGTGTAAGCTTGCGTGAGTGTGTGTGCATGCATGCATGCGTGCATGGGCATGCATGTGTGCGTGGGTGCGTGCTTGCATGTGCATGTGCATGTGCATGTGCATGCGTGCGTGCTTGCATGCGTGCTTGCATGCATGCGTGCGTGCATGTACGCGTGTACGCGTGTGAGCGCGTGTGTGTGCTGTCCGGTACCTCCATGGGGTAGATAAGAGTCTGAGCAGTTGCTCCAGCCAAGGAGCCGGCCATGAACCTCTGCTGAGTCTTCACTTTCCCATCGTCCGACGACAGCAGCTTCTTGTACTGCAGACAAAGCCATCGCAATCACTAAACTGGCCAGGAAAACGGACTCTCTTTTACTTTACATTACACTTAGCTGATGCTTGTTTTCCCCCAAAGTGACTTACAGATATTACAGGTTATTGGTTATAGTCCCTGGAGCTCAATGGCATTTCAACCATGGAGTGAATTAAGGAAGAAGGAAGAAGGAGTGGAAGGGTGTGATTCGAACCTGCAACCTAACCAACCCAACCTGCAATCTGCAACTCAACCATCTCAAGCCCATTTCCCTTATCATTAAACCACGGCTGCCATCACTTAACTGGCTGGGGAAAAAACGACACACTGCCGAGGAAGTGTCCCATGGCCTCTCTACAGCAAACCTAGATTTACGTTTTCATGTCAGACTTCATAGACGTTGAACTACTGTACCATCAGTTTTTCATTTTACCATTAAAACACCAATTTTTTAGGTCAAAATTGTAGGCTATGAAAGTATTATTTACAATAGTATATTACAATAATAATAGCCATGATTATCATTGCATATTCAATATTAAACTGCCGTCTTATCTAACTCATTATGCATTTGCCTGGCCATATGTGAGTCCAAGCATAGGTCCATTCCATTTTTATTTTTGTTAGCTTGAAAAAGTGTTTAACTGATTAAATTTGGAGGCATGCCAATGCTATCAAGCTGATTACATTCTGGAGATCAACCCTTGCAAGATGGCCAAACAATTGCAAGATGGCCCTGGAGACACCAAAATCAACGCTTTTACGTTTGAGTTCCATCCGCGTTCTTTTGATTTGCTTTGACTTACAGAATTTTCTTTTTTTAAAATGAAGCGTATAGAAATCTAGCGGTAATTTGCAGACAAGCGCAGAGGACTAGCCAATTATTTTCCAAAAAGACAGAGCATGCGCGCACATCAGTAGCACAGGTACTGGACCAAACAGAAGATACCTGGTTGCAATTTGATGAAGGACTGAGAGTGTGAAACGTTGTGCCTGCCATTAAACTTTGGGAGCATTGAACAGTATTGCAGAACTTTATCATTTCCTTTCAGCTGACTAGCCAAGTCTCACCTGTTCGTATGCCATGAACTTGATTGCGGTCTCTGGGGCGATCTTGATGACGTTGATGCCGTTGCCCCTCCACAGGGATGCCACGCCGCCCTCCTTTATCATTCCCTTGAAGCCACCAACCAGGCTGATCTTATTTGACCTTGAAGAATGGACCTGAAACACATGCACAAGTGCCAAGGTGATAACATGTGTACCATCATTTTCACGTTTTAACATTTTAGTTTCTAGTCAAAAGCAGGAAGAATAAGCATCAGTGTTGGTGGGCAAACCCATGTTTGTGAGAAAGCATTCCCTCTCAGATTCATCAACTGCATTTTACAGTTCAAATTGTGACAGACTCTGGTTACATTAAAAAAATTTATTAGTTACTTTTGTAAATATTTAATTGTTTGCCATTACTCTGACCAATAAAATTGATGACACCATGCATACTGTATTTGAATGAGGTGAGGCAGAGAGGTGCATTTTTCCTAGACCATGGCTATTGTGTCAGTTGCCTTACATTATTGTTTGTGTGTGTATCTGTGGGCGTGGTGAATAAAACACTTCCAGATAAGCTTTAATAGGGACTCTGGCGCTTCCATGGAAATGTGCCTAGGGGAGGGGTGGAGCTTTGTGTCAGTTTTTGGCAAGATTTGACAGATCTGATACCGCGAAGCAAATTCCTCACCCAGTACTCCCAATACATTGCACTAGACACATCTATTGCGTCTATGTAGCATCCCCTGCCACGACACTTTCAAAATTAGAAAGGGTGTATTCGCATTTTAATTGCATTTCTGTTAGTGTAGAATTCTTGCACACCTCATTTGGCCAGGTGCGTAGGAGTGGAGCCCCTGAGTCACCAACGTTAAAGGTGCACCGTGCAAGATGGTGGCGCAGGTCAGTAGACCAGAACGTCACAAGTAAACTCTGCAAATGTGAACAGTGTGCGTGAGCTTTCTAGTCTTTAAAATTGCATTTCTATCCCATTGTCATTATATTGTTTGAAAATGACCACAAGAACATCAATATTATTGTTTATCGCAATAAAGTCTTGGCCAATTTATTGTCCAGAAGACATTTATTATCGTGACAGCCCTAGCCACCATGCATATTTGAATGAGGTGAGGCAGTGGTGCCTTTTTCTACCCGTGGTGAATAAAACACTGACAGACAAGCTTCAATAGGGACTCTGGGGCTTCCTTGGAAATGTGACTGGGGTGGAGCTTTATGTCAGTGTTTAGTAAGATTTGACAGATCTGATATACCACTATTCAAATTCCTCACCCAGAACTCCAATACGTTGCATTAGACACAATGAAGCACAAACAGTTTTCACCAGAACCACAGATGGCTCACACTCTCTGAATTATTAAAATTCTACTACAATGCTACACGGATCCATTGACTTTCACTAGCTTAGCGACATATTCCCTCTTTTAACTTGTCTTAAAGCAAGACAACGCTTAACATGAAAAATAAGACACTTTACCACCTTTATAAACCCTGGCCAACGATTTTGACTGTATTAAGCCCCAAAATAGTGGCATACCCCTTTAACACAAGTATGTTCAATGTGTGCAGCGCCTACCTGCATGAAAACCTTAATCCTGTCCAACGGAGCAGTGCCAGTGCGGGAGACTGCCCCTGCTATCGCCCCGGCTGCCAACTGTTTCCACCAGATGCCCGTGGTCTTCTCGTCTTCCGTGAACTCGTCTGGGATGGAGAGGCTGTCTCCAATGTCCAGCACCTAATGGTGGGTGGTGAGTAGGGCATTATGTGGTGTTACTGATTGAATATGCTGAATATTTATGAAGTTTAAAACAACTAAAACAACTAAAAAACACACCTAAAACTATAAGTTCTGTACCAAATGTACATTTCATTTGAATATTACTGCTGTTTGAATGATGAAACATTCTTTGTAGCAACATTTTGTAAGAACTCAAGACTGTTAATATTACAGCGAAAAGCAATCTTATGAAACATGCACAATCACCCTTTCCACTCACTGATCACACTGACTGTTTAACACATTTCAAAAGTGCATTGCCAATGTACTCAGAAAGGGGAAGTTAAGACAGTGTGTGGAACAAAAAAACTGCACGATAATCGTGTCCTGTAAAGAACGTGGTGTGTGGGCAAGTGTGTAGACAAGGTATACAGACAGAGAGAGAAAGCGAGCCAAACCACTAGCCCTGTGGTTCCCAAACTGGGGGTAGGGACCCCTAGAGGGGCCAAGTCAGTATGGTAAGGGGGTCGTGGAATTAAGGAACTATTTGCATAGAACGTTGAATATATGCTTTCATATGATATAACAACTCCATAAATTGGTTAGTAACCATATTCATTTGTTAGCTGAAAACAAGTGTTTACTTTTCATCTGAATTTCAGATAAAAAATGGATATATTAAGGGACAAGAACATGTTTATTTTTGGAATGTGGTGGGTAGCGGCCGCGAAAATAGTTTTAGTTTGTAAAAGGGGGTCCCTGCAGAACAGGTTTGGGAACCGCTGCACAAGGCAACGGCCTCAGGCACACTCACGGAGGACTTCTTCCAGTAGCGAATGATATCTTCCAGGTTAGTGGCAGGGTTGAAGAGGAAGTGCTCTCTCCATTCATGCCAGTCCACTGTCATGGTACCGTCAATGTCAATACTACAGGCAGAGACAAACATTACATAACACTTATAAATACATTACATTACACTTCGCTCATACTTTCATCCAAAGCGTTTCACTGTTATTTTAAGTACAGGGTATATTAGTTACAGTCCCCAGAGCAGTGTGGGGTTACTGTAGGTGCCTTGCTGAAGGGCACCTCGGCCATGGAGTGAGATAGATAGGAAGTGGAATGGTGGGATTCAAACCTGGCTGCAACCCTCTCACCTAAAGCCCATTTCTTTTAACCACTAGCCCACGGCTGCCCCCATTCAAGCTCTTTCAGTTCCGAGTGAATCGTTACACAGTCACGCTCCACTTACTACAGCATGCAACAGTAGCAGTGCCAATATCATGCCACTCTCACAAGCGATAAGAGAGTGTGTCTTGATTATAAATGAATGACCTTTATAAGAGTCCACCGGAATATCAGAAAGTATGTCAGTATAGACTGGGCTACTTCTCTGCAACTAGACCCAAAGATGACCGGAACACTCAGCATACATGTAATTTTTTGAGTTTTTTTAATCTGTCAGACTCTGAGGAAGATGCAGGTGCGTCGAAACGTCAGTCACTTTGTGCACCAACATTTTTTTTAAAGTATGCAGAGTGCTCCGGTCATCCCTGGATCTAGTCACTGAGAAGTGGCCCAGTCTGTCTTGATTCTGCTGTCCTCGATTGTGAGCACAACAAAGGCTGAAACCATAGAGAGTACATAACAATAACCGTTCTATTTACTCTCAATGGCTGAAACGCAGACATCCTTCTTCTAAGTATTAAAGTATAGTTAATACTGAATGGCTGAAGACCAATAGCATACCTCTGCAGTATCTTCAGGGCCTCCTCTTTGGTTATGTCAATGCCAATCTCGCCCAAAGACTGCTTGATTTCAGAGGCGTCGAGGCGACCTAAAACACCAAGGTGTTCACTTCTGGATCACAGTCCATTGCAAAAAGCACAACTTTGTTCATTCAGTTGAGTGTAATGTGCAGGTTATTAATATGGTGAACAACGGGAAAAGAAGATGAGGAACCAATGACAGATTTTTTGTGCATGTGCTCTGTTACATACATGTTACACAAGTGTTAGTACATGTCTATATCAAAAGTGTTTTTCCTAATGTATGCAGCTCATGCAAAAGAGAGTGGTGATGTGTGGGGTAGCATACCATCCTTGTTTTTGTCCAGGCTTTTGAACGTCAAACGTAGTTTCTTTTCATGGTCTTTCAGGTACCTGGAAAACTCGTTGAAATCCAGCCCTCCGTCCTTATTAATATCACCTGACTCAACAATTTCCTGCCAAGTAAAGAAGACATTTGTACAATGAGGCCATGGATTTCCCATTTCTAACACAGATCATATGTGATTAACTTTTCATGCAGGAAGATTTCACACTGACAAAACTTACTGACTAAAATGAAAAAGTGAATGTCTGCATCACCATTGTCTTGCATTGCATCACCACAATTATTCTAAAACAACTACTGGATATGCCACCATGTAGGCTAGCCTATGTTGTCTGTGTAATGTCTCAGATATTTTCATAGCGTGAAAGTGAAAACAGCATTATTCAAATCTGATCCTAGAAAATGTTTCTTGATGGTGTTACAGTCATTGAAGCCAGTGTCCATGAGCACTGGAAAACAGTCAATAGGCTCGTTCGTGACGAAGCAGTGCTGCTTTTGCTAAGCAGCAAGCATGCGCGCTTTGACAGTTTGATGCAATGTGGTTAAAAAAAATTCTAACCAGAATGCATCAAACTGGCAAAGTCCGCATCACAGACCCACATGCCCACTGCTTAGCAAAAGCAGCACTGTTTCGTCACGAACGAGCCAATTGACTGCAGCCAATTGGATGCCCAAGTTAGACATGCAAAAGATAGACTGATTCAGAGCCTGTTGATGGCACACCATTCAATTATGGTGTATTTCGTGCAAAACTGTGGCATTTCTCTGCTTGCTATGACTTCAACCTGCCTACTGCCTACCAAGAGACCATTAGCAGAGAGACTGGATAATAAATCTCTGACTGTAGTGGCAGGATAGACAGTATGGTAGTGCACGTAGTCTAGGAATGTAGGACATTTTGGAATTTAATTCTGACCAGTTCAGAGGCTGTAAATACGTGTGGGCTAGTTCTACGTTACCTGAGCTGCTCCCTTGCGAAATGTGACGCCCATGGCAGTAAGTCCTGCCCTGAGCTCTGCAACGTCCACTTTTCCATCTTTGTTTGTGTCTAGCCGTTGAAATAGTTCGGCATATGTCTTGCTGCTGAAGTCGTCCCAGCAATGTCCTTCTGTCAAGAAAATTTTCAGTGCCTGATGCATTTTTGTTCCTTAAAATGCGCTAAATACCCCTCTACAAAAAGCTCACAGACATCCCCTCTGAAGGCTTGGTGTCCCACTGGCAAATGCGGCAATCGAACAATGCTGCTAAATACACAGACAACATGCAACATCAATTCTCTTTCGCTGGTTGATTGAGATGACCAAAAGCCAGTCAAAACTGAAATTAATAGTGGTGAAGAATACACATTTCCTGACTCTTACCATCGCACGCTACGACGACAGAATTTAGGGCGGGGTCTAGTTAAATGGAGAAGTGCCCTCCCCCTTTGAGCAAGGCTCGGCTGCAAGTTTCTTGAATATCTCCTGCATGACGAGACCACTGACTACTCTCTGATAAGTTTGGGCACAAATAATGGTGATTTCTATGAATTTCACTTTGGCTACACTAATATGTAAAACAATTCAGATATTTATTTGTTAAATGTATTGATATAAATACAGTGGAATAATAACAAGAGCATAACAATTATATTCCATATTTTGTCATTGATTTGACATGACATGTGAGTAAGATCCATATGCCTGCAGTGCAGACCATCGTAGTATGGTGCCAAACTGCAGCTGAGCGGTCCCCTTTTGACAGCCGTCCAGCTGATGTGCCCACAGCCCCCCGAAAGAGGTCGCTGTGGCGAAGGATGGCCACCAGATGGTGATATTTCCTTGCTCATCCAACTCAAGACTCACAGACGCAGACAAGCCAGCCACTCACTGCCGTTTCTAACATCCACACACAGAATGGCCCCCTTTGATCAGTTAGAGGCAATAGAGACAATTTACTGTAGAGTAGTCTTTGTCAACTAGGGCTCTACACTACACTTGGGGCGTTGAGAGCAAGAGAGCTGAGAAGGGTTCAGTCACAAATTGACCTTAGGCCCCGGGTCCTTGGAAGGCCCATTCAAAGTGAATGGAAGGTCTTGGGTGGGGGCTAAAGATGATTTTCTAATTTATTATTATTTTATTTTTATTTTTTTGTAGTTGATTTATGTCTAGTGTCTTGGTAGTTTTGTCCTCTGTCTTTGTGTTTTGTTTGTTTGTTTGTTTGTTTTTTCTGAAATGTAAAACTTGCTGCCACTTGGCCAGGACTCCCTGGAGGAAGAGTCACTGTGACTCAATGAGACCTTTCCTGGTTAAACAAAGGTTAAATGAAAATAAAAATAAAAAACCCACCACCAAAACAAAACAGAGAGGCTGCTAAAGGCTGGAACTATTTACCGGAGAATACAAGAACGGCTCCATTCCAACCACAAACTGTTTTGAAAACCAGGCTGAAGACGCACCTGTTCTCCCTTGCCTCCCTTAAGTCTTCTCATCCCTACATGTCTTCCCCCTCTACATTATGCAAACGCGTCTTGGTTTCAAGGATTCTGTTTTGTTTTTACGGATTTTATGGTTTTATTCAATCTTTCTGTCTCCTTAAAGGGCTATGCCACTATTTTGGGGCTTAATACAGTTAAAATCGTTGGCTGGGGTTTATAAAGGTGGTAAAGTGTCTTATTTTTCATGTAAGCCGTTGCATTGCTTTAAGACAAGTTAAAAGAGGGAGCATGTCGCTAAGATAGTGAAAGTCAATGGATCCGTGTAGCATGCTACAATGCTACACGGATCCATTGACTTTCACTAGCTTAGCGACATATTCCCTCTTTTAACTTGTCTTAAAGCAAGACAACGCTTAACATGAAAAATAAGACACTTTACTTTATAAACCCCAGCCAACGATTTTAACTGTATTAAGCCCCAAAATAGTGGCATACCCCTTTTATTGAAATATACTTTTAAAACTCTATTTACCGGTGTATTGTTTTAAATGTACATTTTTAGAGTATAATGGCTCTTTCCTATTTTTATTTTTGTGTGTGTGAAGCACTTTGAATTGCCCTGTATGAAAATGTGCTGTATAAATAAATGTGCCTTGCCTTGCCTGTTGAACTGATGTAAGTAGAGGTATGAGTGGGCCCCACATGTCTGACTAAATATGCAAGTGGTGGCAGGACCGGGTTATGGTGAGGTCTGGGTCCCAGAGCCAAGAGTTTGCAATGGGCCTCCCGTGGCCCACGGGCCTTCTGATTGCTGTCCCTGTCCCCTCTGCCCAATTCACATCACCCTTTTCTCTCGGTTAGCTTCAGATATGCCATAACAGAGTAGTTATAAGATCCTAGAGAATAGAGGCCCTCTGACATTGCAATTGGCATCTGCATCTGCATTGAGTCTCTTTCCACCCCCCCCCCCCCTCCCCCCTCCCCAGGGAGTGCAAAGAGCTGGGTGTGGGTGTGGAAAGAGGTCAGTTGTCCCAAACCCAGGGAAAAAGGGCCATATTTGTATTTCCATTTCCATCCACAATTTTACATTGTGTAGCCCTCTGTGTCAGCAAACAGAGATAGCCTATTAGGTGAAGGTATTTCCAAGGATGCAACAGATTCCAGAAACACAGAATGAGGTGTTCTTATTCTTAATCTTTTGCGAGCACATACGCTTCGTGAACTTGAATGTGTCTTTTATGTCTTTGAAAACATGTATTATGTTTGGGAGTGAATGCAGGTTGTTATAATTACTTTGCATATTGTATGCCTGATTATCTTTTCTTTATCTTTACTACAATACCAATTTTGCCTAATGTACCACTGGGCCCCAGCTTATAAGCTTTTATTTATCTTCACTTGGGGACCCTTCTCTCCATACTATTATACTTTTCATGAGATGTGTAACTGAACGTCAAAATGACGGTGTGAAGAGAGAAATGAATCATTAATTCATTCATTCAATAGTGGATGGTGGACTTGAAGGGGAGTTGTATTTAGGGGTCCGAAGGGAAATTTTACTTGTGGGTACATCAGTGTTCCTCCTGATAGGGTGTTTCAGCCTTGTGTTCCAAGCCTATTCATCACACTACCAAGCCTATTTAGCCATGAAAGTCACCTTGTTGGCAGACATCTCAGAGGACAAAGCATGGCAGGGGCGTCCGGTTCCCCGAGCCAGGCCTATGGCTGACCTCATACCTCCTGTGGCACTACTTGAGGGCCCAATGCGGGTCGCTCCTCTTGCAGGTTTGATGGCTGTGTGCAGGTTCTGGCCCCTGATTCCCAAGTCCTTGAGGAGTTTTGTGGGAGATGTTCCCACAAAGCTTCTGCACCCAACCTCAACTGGGCGGACTTCATACTTCCGCGGCCAACTCTGAATACCGCAGGTGTTTTCACTCAAATGCCTCCTCCATGGAGTCTTCCCAGGGTACAGTTGTTGGCTTTTATACCTGGGCCTGTTGCCACGTTGTGATGAATTGAATTCTTTCCTCACACAAAGTACTGGTGTGGTAGCTACATTGGAGACACTGACGAAGGCAACAGCCGAAATGTTTGTCTACACTTCTGCTGCTATGTAAAAAATAAAAAATAAAAAGAAGAAAAGAAGAACCCGAGAGTGATCCACTTTCTCACCTTCTAAGTGGTAGCTACATTACACATCATCATGTTTTATTAAAAGAAACTGTTGTGAAGTGCTATACATTTTCAGTCAACTTTGCGCAGGTTGCATCACATTACATTTCATTACATTTAGCAGACATGTTCAATCAAAGTGACTTACAATGAGGACATTCAAGCAAGTAGAGAGTGTGGGGATCAAGAGTACAGCAGTCTACAAGTAATGCGGAACGGATTTAGAAGAGTAATAAAGACTGGAGGACTACAGTATTAAGGGTAGTGCAAGTTAGTGCCCAGGATTAGAGATGAGCGGTTAGCTTTGTTATGCATGTGTTTAGTATTGGAGTGAGTGACACATGTGATTTTGACAGCAAGTTGCCTAAATGAATGTTCAAAGTAGCATTTTCTTTTTTTTTCTTTTTTTTTAAATCTATATGACCTCTGATCTCAACACAGAAAAGTAATAATGTCCTTCCTTTCTGTACTTTATTCACTCCAACAGAACACCCTCAGAAAATATATTTCTGATCATATTGACTACAGAAGTCCGTTTCAAAATCAGAGATTGGGAACCAGTTGTCTGTATTCAGTTGCCTTTATTGTCCTTAAAGTCTGCCGCATAGGCCCACTACATGAATAAGACAGGGGAGAGCACAGTTCCCTGGGGTACTCCAGTGTTAGTACAGTGTCCAAAGGGCAATTTGACACTATGTTAGAAGGCTCAAATTGTCTATTTTGCCCAATCTGTTGAAAAGTGTGAAAAAGTTGTCACACAGCTTATGGGCTCAGCCAGCCACTGGACCAATTAAAACAGATGTGCGCATTGTTTTGCTGAATTAATGTAAACATGAAAGAACATGATAAGTTTGCATACATATGTAAAACTCAAATCATGACTAGCCATATTATTGTTATTATTATTATTAGTAGTAGTAGCAGTAGTAGTAGAAGTAGTAGTAGTAGTAGTAGGCCTAGTAGTAGTAGGCCTAGTACTATTATTATTATTATTATTATTATTATTATTATTATTATTATTAGGCCTATGTATCAGGCCTATTATTATGGGTGTAAAACTATACACAAGTTTAATCATGAATAAAAGCAGATTTATTGCACCAGCTGTAATAGCACTAAAACTACACTTCCCTACATGGGATGGATCACTAAATAACGGCTTCCGTCTTCTTTCTAGCCAGTCGGAGAGAGGGTTGTGGAGGAATCAGAGGGGGCGTAATTATTTGAACCAAATATGTAGCAACGTCCACCAGCACCAGATCAGTTGTCATCGGTTGCTTTTGGATATTACAAGCGGATTTTGTCACCGTTTAACGGCGCCCCCACAATAGTGACTTATTCATTGTTCTTTAACATTAGCCAGTAATGTCTTTCATCATGATGAAGAAAAAGAAATTCAAATTCAAAGTGGACTTTGAGTTAGACGAACTGTCCTCTGTTCCCTTTGTCAACGGAGTCCTGTTTTGCAAAGTCAGACTTATAGATGGTGGCTTCACGGAAGAATCGTCAAGGTAACTATATTTGTAACCCAAACTTACTTAAGATATTTGATTTATTTATCCCATGTGTAAGTCTGTTCTCAAAACGCACAGGTCTGTCAGAATGTCTGTCAGAATGCATTGTCGTTACTGTTGTTATCTATCTAGCTAGCATAGCTAATGTAGTTAGCCAGGCAGCCAGCCAGCTAGCTACAGTGTCTGTATTTGTAATTATGCAGTATGTTACAGAGGTTACGCTTCTTTCTACCTGTTGGTTTCTAGTATTGCTACTGAGTTTTGAGAACTTTGCTGTACCTCTAGCACAAGATTTGGCGACACGTCTAGTTTATTACAGTGAACAGTACAGCCAGAGACAGAGAAGTATATTTTACGGGACCCCCATAATCTCTACGAGACACCTACATGAAATCAGATGTGCCTCGTGCACAGATTCTAGAGACATGGGCAAAAAATTGTCCTTAGTTTTTGTAAACTGCTTCAGCATCACACTGCATTGCTGGCATAACTGTCACGTACGTCAACATTATTCTAGACAGACAGGCGTTTGAGTTTTAAGCAAGTGTCACCGACTGACTGTAAGCCCAGTCTACTTCTCGCTGACAACCGTGATTGTTGTCATTGTCAAGCGTGACCTGCCTTTGTTGGGGACTGCCACCCCAAGACTTTTTCCTTTCCTTCATGAATGCAGGAGACGTTCCCCCAATATTACTTGACTTGACCCTGTCGTGGATCATGTCTTATCTTCTGATAATGACAACTGTCAAAGTCAAAGTGTATATCACTGATTAGAAAAATAGAGACTTTATCAGATGGCCTGGATTGTTTCTCATCAGATAATAATAACAGAAGCAGTAACTCCAATGAGTAGGGGCTGACTTTAAAAAAAATCAAACATCCTATTCAAGGTTTGCATGTCAATGTAAAGCCTTCGGATGGGGCTTACAAATTACACTGTTGCATAGGTAGGGCTACTCTGATGTTTATCTCTGTGCTTTGTAAACCGCTGGAGAGTTGGTACTCAGATGATGTGGACAAAATCACCACTATACAGTTTGAAAGCTGTCTTGTGATCCTGTAGTACTAACAGTGCAAGGTTGATAACCTGCCAGGTAGTGGATCCAGTAGCCATAAGATGGAGCATCTTACTGTCTTTGGACAGCAGAGCCAGGTGTTAGAGAGAGAGAGAGAGAGAGAGAGAGAGAGAGAGAGAGAGAGAGAGAGAGAAAGAGAGAGAGAGAGAGAGAAGAGAGAGAGAGAGAGAGAGAGAGAGAGAGAGAGAGAGAGAGAGAGAGAGAGAGAGAGACTTGTTGGCATCATGTGCTCCGGTTAGGTCACTCCTAACGGCTCACATTCTTGTGGAGATGCCTGCTACATGGCAACCACTTGCATTTTTCCAAATGTGTAAACAAACCTCACATCCTCTCATTCTTTCTTTCCTGCAAGTAGCTCCATTGAAATAACTTCACTCAACCCAACCGACTCTGTTATCTCTGTTTTAGTTCTATGCAAACATTTCTGTATTTCCCGCTAGTTGTTTTATTTTTAATCATTTAATCTGGCAATCTGCTACATTTTGGGTGGATGTGTTAGTGAGGTTAAGTGCAAGGTCTGTGACGCCTTTGTGCCACTGTGTCGGTATCTTTCACACATTTTTTTTTACAGCAAGCGAACAGCTGCCCAGCACTCCTATTTGTTTCTGAAGAAAACGATTGGACTTTTAACACTGATTACGTTAGGTATTAAACTGACTAACACTGATTAAGTTAAGTGGAAGCTCCTCAAAGGAATGAAAAAAACCCCTTTTGGGTTTAACTGACGACCAGGTAAATCGTAATGTATCATTTAGCAACGTGTTTGAGCTGTTCCGTCTTAAGTTATCAGATGCCTTGAATAGAAAAATAGTTTGTGTGTTTTTGTGTTTCATTTCCATTAAGTAAAGGTATTACGGATGTTACCAGGTATTCATGAAAGAAGTGAAAGTGAAAGCCTCATTGTGCACACAGATTCAGGAAAGAATTCAGGTTTTCTTGAATGAAATTTAAATAAATGTCTTCTGTCCATCTGTGTGTCTTCCCAGGGAAGCAGTTCAGGCCAACTGTGTTCGCTGGAGGAAAAGGTTCTCCTTTCCGTGCAAAATGAGTGCCAATGCAGGAACTGGCGTGCTGGACCCATGTGTGTGTAGAGTGTCTGTGCGGAAGGTAAGCTATTGAGTGTGTCGTGTGTCACTGTGTTTCAATAATTCATCTCTAATTTACACACAATGGCAGTAGGCTAAGTGACATATTTACTTCTCTCCGGTGGAATGAGCTGTTTTTATGCCTGGTGTTTTGCAGGAGCTGAAAGGCGGGAAGACCTTTGCAAAGGTAACCTTTAAAAAAACACCTAATTTTACACACACTAGTAATTCAGTCAGCATACTGAGTAGTGCAGCAGCACACTGAAACCACATGACACATGTTAACTAACAGACTGATGAGCTCTTCTTTCTTAACATTTTCTCCTGTGTGATGGCACAGCTTGGGTTTGCTGATCTGAACCTGGCTGAGTTCGCTGGTTCGGGAAACACCACCCGCCGCTGTCTACTGGAGGGCTACGACACCAAAAACACTCGGCAGGACAACTCCATCCTCAAGGTAACGGCCTCACAACAACGGCACACACACGCACACACACCTCTACAGTGCTATTCACAGTGCTCATATAACACTTGTTCTTAGTTTTTTTTTCCAAATATTTTGTGTCATTCTAATCTATTCTTTCTGTAATAACAATACTGTAACAACACCTTACACCTGGCTCTCCATTCCTCGCCCTCAGTCTGAGTTGTTATAGAAATGAATGTATCTTTACTGCTGCCGTATGTATGCTAGCTATTTGTGGAGTGCTGTGAACTTGGCTGTGTTTGTTTGTGTGCTGTGCATCTGCGGCGGTTTTGATTGGTGGAACAGTGGGCCTGGCGCTGAGAGTGCTAACAGGATGCGGTGTCTGGTTTCATGGAGCTCATTCTATATGTGGTTTGTGTTCACACACACTCACAAACACACACACACTCACACACTGTGTTTGTGGGTGAATGTCAGTGCCGTGACTGAGCTGTCATCAGATGTGTGTGTGCTCACCTGTCTGTCCCCATTCCTCTCTGCTTTTCCACAGGTGATGATCAATATGCAACTGATGTCAGGAGACCCCTGCTTCAAAACGTAAGCCGCAGTACCTTGTAATAGTTTTACTTTCTTCAATACACACACACACACACACACACACACACACACACACACACACACACACACACACACACACACACACACACACACACACACACACACACACACACACAAGCATTCATATTGTGTAATGAATGGATTAAGACAAAGATTAAGTTCTTCTGAATACAACATTTGTCTGTTTTTACGCAAGTAAACTCAAGCACACCCTTCCTCTCCCCATCTTACCCTGAGCACAATTCTTGTGTAACCAGTAAACTTGAATTGGCAGGTAACATTAATCTTTGCAATAGTGTTGTGTAATGAATGGTTCGTATTCTCTCTACAGTAACTGACTGTTGTTGCGTCACTTTCCGCTGTCTTTGTTTTTCTTTATTGTTTTATTAAATCACCCAGTGAGAAGGGGCAAGTGAACTTCAGGAGGGTTTAGAGACTTTATATAATCTAATTTGCCTCAAATGCAGTAATGCATTCATGCATTTCTTGCATCCCTCTGACAAAAGTAAAACAACCCATAGTACGCGAATAGCTGAGATTTCAAAAATTTGGAAGTGGAAGACTTGGTGCGATCGAGCTTATATTCGCACTAGCTTTGTTTCGCTAGAGTTGCAGACCACACACTCACGTAGCAAGTTCCAGACCATCCATGCGCAGTATCGTTACCCTTTGATGTGTGTGTCTGAAATGAGCTGAACCGCAAAAACCCCTCACGACATCATGTCTCGCAGAGGAAATGATGTGGCTGGCTTACATCCTGCCACTGATGGAGATACTGAATCAACCATCGTCAGAGAAAAACAGAGTGTAGTTTATAACACCAGAAGCAAAAAAAAAAAAAATGTGTCTGCTACGTATAGAAGGTTGAGTAGAGTGAGGAACTTTAAACATCCCCTGGCATTGCTTTGTTTTGAAAGGGTGTCCCAAAGACTTTTGTGGCCTTGTCAAAAATGTGAATGGTGAATGACTTACCACGCTGTATTCATCTACTTCCATTTCCTGTGTTTCAAGGCCACAGATGCACTGTTGTCAGCTTTGTGTGTAGTTATAAAGTGGCCTTTCCCAACATCATAAATAGAGCAGGCTGATAACTGTTCTCTACTTCTTGAATATGTGTTGGATTGTGCTTTTTATTATGAAGTGTGTGGCTGATACACAATCTCTGCACCCGCCACCCTTGTTTTTCTGTATCGCTTTCATTACTGTTTTCTTTCTTTCTATCTTTCTTTCTTTCTCACTCTCTCTCTCTCACACACACACACACACACACACACACACACACACACACACACACACACACACACATTAATTTCCTCTCAAACATCCATGCCTCTTCAGTCTTTCCTTTCTCTTTTAGTTTCTTCAAATCTTGCACTCGCACACAATCTCTCTCTCTCTCTCTCTCTCTCTCTCTCTCTCTCTCTCTCTCTCTCTCTCTCTCTCTCTCTCTCTCTCTCTCTCTCTCTCTCTCTCTCTCTCTCTCGCTGACTCACACACACCGCTCCATAGTGCTGGCATTAAGACAGCTGTGTGCCTTGCCCCCCCCCGTGCCATGTGCTGAGGTCTAAGAGGAACAGCTGAGTCACAGGGGAGGCCCGGACAACAGTATTCCCCTCTTGTGTTGTTATGGCAACACACGGCCCAGTCATCACATAAGTAGTGGTAGTGAGGGCTGAATCCTGCAAGCAGCTGATTCTGTTGTCACGTTCTTCCACTCTTGACACGGAAGCTTGCTAGAAGTTCATTTGTTGGCTTTTGTTTTTTAACTTCCCAAACATTTTGGAGAAACTGAAGAATCAGTTATGGTACGGATTGGTACAGAGGAGGCTAGACATTTACACAAACACACACACAAACACACACACACAATTCAACATTTTAAGATGTGGCATGTAAGAGGGAGCATGTGATGTCAGCAGTCGTTGTGGGGTTGTCAGCAAGGGTTGGCAGGACAGGAGAAAGCATCAGGCACCCACGCACTCCCCGTCTCTCAGTTTGGCAGCTACCCTCTGCAGTATAACTAATGGGAGAGTGGGAGTAGCGTTGTCAGCGCGTGTTCGGGAAACATAATGAGTGTGTTGACCCATGTGTATGCATTGGGGGAAAGTGGGACCGAAATTGCGTACGGTTGTGTGTGAGCAAGATAAAGATAGTGTTTTGTGTGTTTGCCAAAGGAGCCAATCCACCAACGCCTAAATCAGTCACACTCATTGTAGTCTGTGGGTATTAATGCCGTCAGAGGCCTTGGGAAAGCCCTACATAGCACTCGGAATACGCACAGCTATTACGCAAGAACGCCCATCATCGTCATCATCATCATCACTGCACACTGTAGTAAGCCCTGCCAACCCCTCTCTGCAGCGTTGTGCTGTAAACCCAAAGCATTCAAGATGCTACTGAGTCAACTCCCATCACCCTCCTACTGTTAGCCCCCCCTGAATGCTCTGATTTTCAGCTCTTACATATTGGTCGTTTTGAGAATGGGTGCTTGAACCAGCCCTGGTATGGTTGTCTGTCAGCCTGAAGGCTCTACTTGAGGCTGTTGCTCTGTAGTGGGGGGGGCCCATCTATCTTGAGGATTCGATGCATACCAGTACTTCCTTTGCATTCAGCAGGTGGTCTAAAAGAACCAGTAAGGTCTCCAGCTTAGCCTTTCGCTTTCTATCATGTGGTGAAAGCACAGTTAAGTGTTGTGCTACATCACAGTCTAAAAGCCCATTTAGACTAGCAGCCTTAACATGTTTGTTTACGTTTTTGTGTGTCAAATAGGGCTTGACACTGGCATCTGCCAACCAGCCAAAAATGGGTAAAACTTGGCTGTAGCTAGTGATAAGTTCAGACTCACTAGCCATGTTGACAGGTAACTTATTCTTGGGTATATTTACACACACAGTTTTTATCCTATAATTTTCTGCCCTTATATCAGTTTGTTATATTTAAGTTCAAGAATGATCACACTCAGATTCTATTTGTCTAAAATATTCTCACTATTTCATTGGATTGATCTTCCTTTAGCACTTCATATTCAGATGTCTCATGGTGAAGGAAGAATACTGACAAACTAAACTGTGGATAGTAGAAAGGCTGGCTAGTGATTTAGGAAAACCACTAGCCACAAAGACTGGTGAGCAAAAAAGTTCATGTCAAGCTCTGGTGTCAAGCTATATTTGCGTGACCCCAAATAACATTATATTTGTCCTGTATTTCAACCAGGGAGGTCCCAATTGAGATACACTATGACATTTACCAAGTAGTGCCAGTAGTGAGTAAGGTTGTAAATGATAATCGATATGTATCGATCCTAAGGCCAACGATTAAATAAAATTGTATCGTATCGTGAGGCTTTCTTAAGAATCGAAAATAATAGAATCGCACTGGCCCCTGCCCAATGCTCCATAACACAACAGAAGTGGAAAAGTAATTGGAAAAAAAATCTAATCAAATGAAATTTTATCGTATCGTGGGACATTCTTAAGTATCGAAAATAATCGAATCACTGCCTTAAGAAATCAATGTCAAATCGTATCGTCATGGAGGCTGTGATTTACACCCCTAGTAGTGAGTGAGTCAAGAGGTGTGATGTTTTATGCTCTCATACTGTACACCCCTTAGACAGCAAGATAAGATTAGACCTCGTAAACAATCGAGATGTTAATTAACCCATCACCTAAGATGCCCTTTCACGTTCCAGCTTTGGCTCCAGCGCAGTGCTATTATTAAAGACCAACTCCATGTGGGGATGCCTGAAAGCTACTAGGCAATGCATTACAGTAATGCCAAATTAGCAGCTCCACTAGTATGAGTGTGAGAGTGCACCTAGCTCCTGTGTTTGAAAAAGGGGCTCCCCTACCATGCAGAAGCTGTGATTTGTGGTCACCAGTGTTAACACTTACCAAAACAGTTCTTGCGCCTCTGTGACTGGGCAAGGAACAGAAAAGTGTCAGTGGCAAAGGGGCAAAGGGAGAGATTTTCCATGGAGGGGCTTGTGATGCGCAGGAGTGTTTGGAAAACAAATGCTACGTGTGTGCGTGTGTCTGCATGCGTGCAAGCAGGTGCAACATGCGTTTGTTGTCTGTGTACGCCTGCACACTGGTGTGTTTGGGGTCGGGGTTGCACATGCGTCAAAGCAGTGTGCGTGTGTTTGGGATCGGTGACCCAGTGGCAGCTGTGCACTGGCGTCTTGCACTGAACAAAGGGAGTCCTTGGAGACATCAGGTGGAGTCCAGGCAGCCTCGGCCTGTGATTACGCGCCAGGTGCTGGCCTAGAAGGCCTTTTACGATAGTTAGACTGAGGCTATGTCTCAAATGACGCGCTTTTGTCAGTTTCACTGACAGTCAGTGCACAGTGCACTGGGGTCTTTAGTGCATAGTGTCCTGGAAAAATTTGAGCACTGTGCCCTGGCTGGAAGTGACGGCTGAGCATGGCATTAGCTCGCCAAAATATGAGTTGGCTACTGTTTGCAATGCACAGCATCTGGTGCTTCTATTTCCATGTCCTTCACCCCAAAGGACAACAATTACACATACAATACTTTGGTTGACATGAAAAGGTTGGTGTCCCATCAACATTACTTACAGAATTAGGAGACTGTTGGTCAAACTCTTCTACTGAACTGAATGCCACATTTTCTCTGTGTCATTGTCAACATGGCCGCCGTTTAGTGCGTGCAGTGTCCATTATTCAAGCACTGCATTTTCCGCCATTGTTAGGGGATTATCTTGGCACTTTCAGTGCACTGGCTCAACTGACATTTTCAGCGTGAGCGCCCTAGGCACTGAAAAACAGTGCCCGAAGTGCACAAGTGCGGCATTTGAGACACGGCCTGTCTGCAGTGATGCCTTTTTTTTGGCCTAGGTTGTGCCTCACAGGTCTAATGAGTACCTAAGGCCATGTTTTTGACCTGTGTAAACAAAACAAACAAACAAAATCAGGAGGAATTGATTTTCCAACATAAAAATCTAAGTTACTACTGTATATAAAAAAACTCATTGTCACAACAATACACAAATTCTGTAACACACAGTGTGCTTTGTATATTCGTTTCTGTGGCATTGCCAATCACAGCTCTGTGTTTGCATGTGTCACAGGGCTCCGTCCACCGCCATGACCATAGGGATCCCAGGAGAGGCAGACCATCTGCACGAGTCTCTTAAGGGAGAGACGCCAAGGCCATGCTTGTCTGCATCAGGTAAGCAGCAGCTCCCAAGAAAGCAGAGAATATGCGAACATCAGTGGCACAGGTGCTGGACGAAACAAAATAATGAAAATAATTAATGCCTGCAACACTGTTAATGCTCCCAGTAATTTAATGGCACATCATTTCAGACCTTAGTCCTAAGATCTGAAACATCATGGCATGAAACAACTGGGAGCATTATAGGCGAGTACATTTAGGGTTTAACCCCAAAAAAATTGATACAAAAGGTTTTTTTATGGATTCTATTACTATTGGACCTGCTAAATGACATACTAAAAATCTTATTTTAAGGGTCAAGAGACACTCCACGTGAATAGGCCAAAAAATGTACCTTCCCGATATCACCATGAAACTTAATCCGGTGATTACTCACATATTTGTGAGAAAAAAATGTATTGCAAGATTTCTGAAATGTTATGTTTTAATATGGTAATTGGACTATATCTAATTAAATATGCATTAAATTTCAAAATGCAAAACCTCAAAATCTGAAAAAGCCAAGCTCAAAATTACTCTTTTATTTTGTTTCTAGTAAACCAGAAGATATCTTCAGAAGAGATTATGGACATCCCTTTCTGTTTTGTAGTAAATCTGAAAATCTTTGTGCAGACACACCAGCTAGCATTTTTTTTTCAAAACATGATTATTTAACATCTCTCTTAGATAAATAATTGAGTTTTGTGTTTCTCAAGTTCTTCCAGACATTCTTTGAGTCTGGTGGTATCATTCTTAGCATGTATCAAGGGCAAGGTCAGCTGTCCTCAAATCATAGCCTCTCCACAGAGGTGTCCTAAGGGCTGGTGCTGGGACTCCTATTTGCCATGTACACCACATCACTGGCCCATGTTATCTGTTCTCACAGCTTCTCATACTACTGTTACACCGATGAAGCATAGTTACTTTGTGCCAGATGACTCCACGGTCACACACATTTCCGCTTGCCTCTCTGAACTATCCACAAGTATGAAGGAATGCAAGCTTCAGTTGAGCCTCGCCCAAATGCACTGCTGGTGATCCCAGCCAAAGATTTAGGTTGCCATGATATCAAGCTCAATATGGGTCATTTCACGTGAAATCAGACACTTTGGGACCCGACCGACCCGGATTTCGATCATACTTGGTGTGCCTTTTCAGTAGCAAGGTAGCACCCCAGAACTGCATTGGTTTGAATCTGACACTAATATTAAGGGAGAAACAGACTAGGAAAGGTTCACATGTGAGGGTAGGACACTATACATTCAGCCTTGAATATATCAGTCAGTGTTAGTCACAAAAAGATGCCTATGGTGTTGTTTGAAAGCTCTTTTCTGGCTCTACATATTACACAATCACCTTGGAATACAACTACTCTCAGAATATGAATTATGATAAATTGAAAAATTAAAAATTGAATATCTAAAAAACCTATATTTTAAAATGGCCAGTTCCTTGTCCAAACTTAGCCGGCAATGTCATGAGCAGCACCTAAAATGCTGGTGTTCGGTTTGTTATTCATTTCAGAGAGAATTTGACTCACAAATATGGCGTCATACAGACCACTTACTAATAATATGGTAATACCATAGTAGCATCACATGACAAAACAAAAACAAAACAAAAATGATCAGTGTCCATGGTCCCAGGTTTCAGAAACTAAGGCAGATGTCCATTTATACACACCAAATGATGATATGTGAATGTTTGAACATTCCTTCTCTGTGTACCTGTGCCATCTTCCCTTTACCATACTTTAAAGAGATAATCAATGGCTACACTCTCATTTTGTACTCTACCAGTGCATTTGAAGCAACAGCTGTGTCTTTTGTAGATAATTTATAAGTACGTCCTGTTGCAGTTACAGGTTCCACTACCAGAAGCACATCCTGATGATCCATGACAAGTCTATCTGGTCTGAAGGGAAAAGTGAAGGATGGAGATGGTCCATGAGAATGCAGGAAGTTCAGTTTCACCTCTCCAGTGCTCGGCATACATTCCTCAGCACATGCTAGCCACCAGTTGCCATCATATACAGCTACAACATACCCTTTGATGCTTGAAAATGTAACACATTCCTTTACTGAGCTCACTCTTTCAACTCTGCCTTCTCTGAATGCTCAAAATGGCCTAACTTCCACTGTGTCCATTGACAATGGGCAGAAGCTGTGTAGTTTTTGAGTACCTGGAATAGTTCTTGCAGATTCAAACCTTTTCAACAGGTTCTCAGCTTCATGATGGTACATCTCTGTTGTGGCAAACTGGCAATGGATGTTCTTGACATTATCCTTGACAAATTCAAACAGTTGGTATGGCGTTACAATTTAATTGTCAATAGGACGTTGCAGACTTCCTGCACAATATAAGAACCTTAAAAACACAACAAATTTGTGCCACCACGAGGCAGATTTTCACATACCTGCAGAGTGGCACTTTTTTGCCACATCACATGGCAAAGGTCCATGTGATGGCGTTGGAGGGACAGTTAAATGGCTTGCTGTGTTACATTTTCAAGCATCAAAGGGTATGTTGTAGCTGTATATGATGGCAACTGGTGGCTAGCATGTGCTGAGGAATGTATGCCGAGCACTGGAGAGGTGAAACTGAACTTCCTGCATTCTCATGGACCATCTCCATCCTTCACTTTTCCCTTCAGACCAGATAGACTTGTCATGGATCATCAGGATGTGCTTCTGGTAGTGGAACCTGTAACTGCAACAGGACGTACTTATAAATTATCTACAAAAGACACAGCTGCTGCTTCAAATGCACTGGTAGAGTAAAAAATGAGAGTGTAGCCATTGATTATCTCTTTAAAGTACGGTAAAGGGAAGATGGCACAGGTACACAGAGAAGGAATGTTCAAACATTCACATATCATCATTTGGTGTGTATAAATGGACATCTGCCTTAGTTTCTGAAACCTGGGACCATGGACACTGACCATTTTTGTTTTGTTTTTTTTTTGTCATGTGATGCTACTATGGTATTACCATATTATTAGTAAGTGGTCTGTATGATGCCATATTTGTGAGTCAACTTCTCTCTGAAATGAATAACAAACCGAACACCAGCATTTTAGGTGCTGCTCATGACATTGCCGGCTAAGTTTGGACAAGGAACTGGCCATTTTAAAATATAAGTTTTTTAGATATTCAATTTTTAATTTTTCAATTTATCATAATTCATATTCTGAGAGTAGTTGTATTCCAAGGTGATTGTGTAATATGTAGAGCCCGAAAAGAGCTTTCAAACAACACCACAGGCATCTTTTTGTGACTAACACTGACTGATATATTCAAGGCTGAATGTATAGTGTCCTACCCTCACATGTGAACCTTTCCTAGTCTGTTTCTCCCTTAATATTAGTGTCAGATTCAAACCAATGCAGTTCTGGGGTGCTACCTTGCTACTGAAAAGGCACACCAAGTATGATTGAAATCCGGGTCGGTCGGGTCCCAAAGTGTCTGATTTCACGTGAAATGACCCATATGGATTCTGCTACTGTTGCCTCAAATAAGGCCACAAGAAATCTAGGTGTCATTGTTGATGACCATCTATCATTCTCTGACCACATAGCCTCAGTTTCCCAGCCATGTCCTCTTTTTCATGCCCTAATTGAATACAAGGCCCTGACCCTTGCCTATGAAGCTACAACAGGCCCTACTCTGGCTTACCAGAAAGCTATGCTAAAGCCCTATGTCCTTTCAGGACATTGTCTGTCTCCAGTACCAACCGTTTCACCTTGCCCTCCACTTACACATGTAGTGGCTCCTGTCTATTCAGTTCAGCTGCTGAAAGACCCAAAATACCTAGTGACACCATGATTCATCACTGATGATGTGCCCTGACAAACAGCACATGGATATTATCATAGCAGTAGTGTCTTTATCCACCCAAACAGCACTCCAAACAAACAGATCCTGAAAACATGTTAGTTCATGCCAATGTAATTATCATGTAGTAACCTTTATTTTAAAACACTTTGATCATGAAAATGACACCTTTCCTGAAGTCAGATTTTCCTAGATTTTTAGTGTGTTATTAAGATCACTTAGAGGTAACGAAATCAGTTGAAAAACCTTTTGTATCAATTTTTTGGGGGTTAGGTCTTTTTTTTGCATAGATGTACTCGCCTATTAGCAGTGTTGCGGACATTTATTATTCACTTTAAGCAGCAGCTCCCACCCAGCACTGTTCTTATCAACTGAACTTGCCGTGAATGTTTGAATAGCCTCTTGCCTTGGCTGAAAAGAATAGAGCTTTCTTCAGAATGCAGGAAAGCATCCACATCATTGACCAGTTAGTTAAAGCCTGTATAGATTTTGGGTAAATGATTTAAGTTGTCTCATCAGTCTACTTCAGCACGAGCCTAACGTTGAGCTGAATTATCATTGTGTACGCCAAACTAGACAAGGCAATCATTGTATGGGGATAGATGGAAGACCCGGCATAAGCCCTGTGATTCATTTATGGCACCCTAACCAATTAGGCAGTGACTTGGTAATCATTGACGAATAAAAAGCCGTGGCTCAAACAGCTTGCCACTGCACTGCTACACCGGTCACCCAGGTTTCGATTCCGGCCGGGGTCATTTGCCAACACTTCCCCGTCTCTCTCTCCCCACTTGCTTCCTGTCTCACTCAACTGTCCTATCATGAATAAAGGTAATAAAAGCCAAAAAAGCCAGACTCATGCTGTCCTATTGTGTCGCCATTCCAGTGGAGCACCCCAGGAAGTGCGGTTCCCTTCCGGAAGAAGTCGGGGGAGGCGGCCACTCCAGAACGTCGAGCTACGCCAGCCAACAGTCCAAAGTCTCAGGTGGGGAAATACGACTCACCCAAAAGTGACATCACTCATTCACCCGCGTCCGGTACAGACATGCCCTGAAGGATGTGTGTGGGTTTGTGTGCTTGTGAAAATTTGCCTGCACAAAGATTTATGGCTGGAAGTTTTATGTTTCGACATTGATTTCAAGCCCTGCCTGGTAGATCCTCCACTCAGTACAACCAACCCTGGTAGTGTGACCTTGGTATTTTAATATATCGTCCTGGAGAATTGATTTTTCTGTTATGCATATACTATATTTGTCTCTGTGGTTATTGTCTTTCACAGTCCCCTTCATGTAGACGCGGCACAAAAAGCATGCATCACTATGTTACTAACTTCTTTGCAATTTAAAATGTAACCTCAGTTATTGCGCATAAGTTATCCATGTGTTCCCCAGGACTTTTTAGTTATGTAGTACCACTTCCTCTCAGGACATTATTGTAATTTATATGACTATTTAAGCTGTAATGATTCCTCAAAGCTCACGTGTGGACTCCCACCGCCTTCTCCTACTGCTTGTCTCCCATAGGCTACAGCACAGGTCACTCAAGGTCCTCCAGCCTATCAGAGCTTACTCACAAGCGGAGCACCTCTGTGGGAAGTGCCTCGACAGGTGTGGGCAGCATGCCGGAGGCCGCAGAGGAGAGAGATCCTAAACCCTCAACCTCAGCTGCCAGTGCTGCTGTGCCAGAGCACATGAGCACACCACAGATGAGTGTCTCAATGGACAGGCTAAACAGGTGAGCAAGTAAAATGGAAATGAAGGGAACAGAGTGGAATAGACTGAGAAAGATGCCTCCACAGACAGGAGAAGGGCAACAGTAGCACATCATGTAATACAAATCACTGTGTCTGTAATCACGAACAGGTCGCATTCAAAATGACAAATATTCAGGTATAAGGCAGTGCTGACTTGACTTCTATGGTAACGTCTTAGGGAATGCTGTCTCTCTAAACGTCTCTTTACGATTGCCATATGTTTCCAACAATTTCCCTTATCTTAAGAAATATGTATATCTGATGCTGAACACATTTGTGTGTCGTGTCTTGTGGTTGAAGACATGCTTTACCACTTCCCTCTGCAAGACATCCGGTTAAGCAGGACTCGGTGGAATCCCAACTGAAACGGTTTGACGCCACCAGGGTGGACGCTGATGACATCGTGGAGAAGATCCTCCAGAGTCAAGACTTCAGCCACGGCTTGCTGGACTCCAGTGCCGAGGGTGAGTTGCCTCCTCTTTACAGAGTGTAGTGCGGGGATGAAGTGGTGCATCTTGCTAATGCATTGTGCTATGAATGGACTGGAGACGCAGGTTCGAATCTGGCCTGGGTCGCCATTTTCCCAGCCTTTTTAAAACGTCTTTTTCAACTTTAATGATGATAGGACAGTATGAGATGTGGACAGGAAACGAATCGGGAGAGAGATGGGGAGGGGTCGGCAAATAACCTGTGCCAGAATCAAACTCAGGTCGCCAGCGTAGCAGCCCAGTGCCCTACCGTTAGAGCCACGGCAGGACCATCATTTCCCAACCTTACCTCCATCTTGGTTTCCCACTCTCCTCCGGTCAAGATCTTCTCTGCCCTATCCACAATAAATAAGGCAAAAAATATGCAATAAACATTTTTGGGACGAATACGAATATTCCAAGTAAAATCATCACGGGTGGAAGGATGAAAATGGTGTGCTGACATTTCTTTCATTTCATGTACATGTGTTGGCTCTATTGTCACGGGTCAACTCAAGAAGGTGTCTTTTTTGGGCTATACCCTGACCACTATGATTCACTGAAGCGAATGACTGTTGAATTAACGTACATAGTTCTGATGGTGCTTTAGTCATAGCTTACCACAAGGAAACCCCAAAGTGCACGGGTAACCATGGCGATCAAACAAAAAGACAACACATGTTCTCTGAATAGAATTGGAGTCGTGTGTGGACGTGGGAGGACGAAGCAGCTTGTACGCTTGTGCTCTTGTGCTCGCGCTCCAAAATGATGCATTTGGCAGAGATTCTTGAGCTCACAACATGCGCCACAGAATGGATTCAAATGTCGCTTTTGTGAACAACAGCGTGGAGGAATGATAAACTGATAATGAATGGCAAGCATTGCATGTTGCATATGCAGTGTTAAGAATGGGAACAAACCAAGTGATACGATTAGCTTCTGCTTTCCCAAGAATCTACATGTTGACATGTACCATACCACGTAAGCGGCAAAGATATCGAGATATTCAACTACCCTTTTACTGAGGGATAGTAGTCATGCCCCTACGACTTAGAAGAAATCATTTTATACCTGATAATGATTATCAATGTCTGACCAATACCTTCTATGTCTGTGTGATCTATGAAGTGCAAAAGCAGTGGGCAAAAGCAGTGTGCGTGCATATCCAGTAAAACAGGTGCTAAATCAAACAAAGACGCCTAGAAGAAGGAAAGCCCGCACACTGTTGCTACTCACCAATTTATTCAACAACACATTTTTCAACCGATTTATTCATCACAATGTTTCGACCTCATACAGTCTGTCATTTGTGACGAAGGCCGTGTGAGGTCGAAACATTGTATTAAATAAATCACTGAGCCGCAACAGTGTGTGGACTTTCCTTCTTGATCTATGAAGTGAACATAATGACCCACTGATGATATTTCATTGGTCCTGGCATTCATAAACTGTTGACAGTAGTGGTGGTGGCGGCATCAAAAATAATCCTTCATGTTAACACTTCTATTTTTATTGCTGTTTATTTCTTTTACTCTCTGGAGGACATGTATAGAATAAGAATAATCACAATGTTGTATTTTGGTGCAACCATTTACTTAATTGATTGGCATAAATCTGTGTTTTGTTGCTTGTGTACAATGGTTACATTGAACATGCTATATGTATTGTGTGTTTTTTTTTCTGCAGAGGAGGGTCTGCGTCTGTTTGTGGGTCCCGGTGGCAGCACAGCCCTCGGCAGCCAGCACACCAGGTGGGCACTCTTATGTAACTTTTACACACACACACACACACACACACACACACACACACACACACACACACACACACACACACACACACACACACACACACACACACACACACACACTCACACACAGCACAGGGGTCAGCTCTGCAGCTGGCACCCTTTACTGTCCTCTGTTGGGGTGATGTCATGTAATGTGAGCCCAGTGTGGGACTGCTGCAATACATTTTATATAGGAAGTAGCTGGGAACTGACTTTCTGACTTCAGGATACACTTGTGCTGTGTTTTGATATTATATCATATAGCTTGCTGCTTACATATACTGATTATGATGGTTTGCATAGATCTGTAGCTGGTTAGAAAGGTAGATATAGATATTAAGATTAGATTGATTTCTTAGTCACATAGACAATTGTAACATCCAGAGATGTGGACCTGTGACTTGTGACTTGTGACTTGGACTGACTTGTGACTTGAGTAACGAATGACTCGACTTGAGACTTGACTTGCCAATATTAGGAATGACTTGTGACTTGACTCGACTTGTGCGCTATTGACTCGAGACTTGACTTGACTTGACAGTTTTAGCTGGCCATGACGTGCAATAGCATTCCAAGTCTGAATATAAACATTTTTTACATTTGTGTGTGAAAAAAAAATGAATGGAAGAAAGAAAAACTAAATGATTTACCCTTAAACAGTACCAGTAGGCCTACTATTTTTGTTTAGAACCCCTTACGAAAATCTTCCATGGTTTTACTGTAGTAAAACTCTCTAAGGTCTCATGGGTTTTTTTTTTCAGCATGATTTGTGTCTGTGGTTTATGGTTAATTGTGGATTGCATGGTCACCCAAAAAAACATGAAACTTGTTTGCAGCCGTCGTGTAATAGTTAGGGAGTTAGACTGAAGATCACAGAGTTGCAGAATTGAATCCCACCCTTAGGCCCACCTCTACCTACACCTCCATCCATGATTTTCGTACGGGACATGACTGGCAAAGGGGTACATGCAAAGCAGTGTGGAGAGGTAATGAATTTATGACCAAAAGTAATTGTCAATATTGCACATAGAATACAAGGTGACTTGTTAAGGACTTGGAAAAAATAAGACTTGGACTTGACTTGGCTTTGGCACGACTTGGGACTTGGACTTGACTAGGTCAAATGTGTCGTAACTTGTGACTTGACTTGGACTTGATTGGAAGGACTTGAGACTTACTTGCGACTTGCAAATTAGTGACTTGGTCCCATCTCTGGTAACATCTCACCTTGAAATGTACACTGTGTGTCTACACAACTATGGAGAAAAGGAAGAGAGAAATTTAAGCATTACCAGTATTGATCATTTAAAAATATTCACTTGCAAAGCAGAGTGGCAGTGCCTTAAGGTGGTCTTGTGTGCTTTTAGGTGATGGTGGTGAAAGTTGCACTCTCTAAAAACTGTATTTTTTTGTGTTTCTCTCTGTCTCTTCCTCAGGGTTGGCGTGGGTCCTTACGAACAGGTGGTGATAAAGCGCTAGGCTCATCAGGGCCATCGAGGGGAGTTACGAAGCTCAGCAGCACCACTATAATGAGTCCAGGCTGAGAGATGGACACACCCACACAGGCAGCAGACGGGAAGTCAGACTCAGAGCAATGGCCGCCCGTCATGGAGCTCCGTGAAGCTGCACTTTATCCCTCCTCCTCCAGCAGAGGGCGATGGGGAGCGCTGACTGAAGCCTGAGGACATTCATTGCTGGGGCAACTTCTTCCCATGGACTTCCCAGCGTTGCAGAGACCTGGAGCTGGCCATGCCGCATTAGCTGAGTCTCTGTCCACAGCATACAGCAACGTGTTATGAGAGGATGGATCTAAGAAGCCTGCAATCAGATCAAAAGTCTGGACTGCGCTCTGGTCATATTGTTTTATATGAATGTGTGAAGAAAGAATCTGTAAATATTTGGTGTTGGGTATGAAATCTATGATTGCTGCTAAATGGTTTAAAAACCTCTTTTCGCAATGTTGGAGTTAATGTTCTGGTTAAATAGTGTGGGTGATGTACAGCCAGCTGTACCATGACATGACATGCTAACATCGCTTTCTTTAGTCAGACTGAGGACTTAGGAAGAGTATTATACGACTGGCAGACATTCAGACAGTGATGAGGATCCTGCCTTTGTAATACAAGATATCAATACTGTAACAACATGCCATGTGAAATGATAAGGTTAGTTGAACATGGGTTTATTTTGTTGTTTTTGACAGAGTGCATGGAAAGTTTGATCTGAAAGAGTTCTTGTTAGGAACACATTTCCCATTTGCCGAAAGTCTGGAGTGAATCTATTTAGAAGGAGATATCCGCTTCCCTACACAAGATGCATCCAGGTGGTTGAGAGAACGTTTTGAGAGTGTAAGTTTTATGACCTCTTTCTTTTCACTGTTTCAACTTATATTTATGAAAGTGGACCATAAATCGCATCACTTATTCTTCTGTATATTTTCATACTCCAGTAATAATCTTATAATTTATTTTTCGGTATATTTTCATAATCCAGTAAAAAAAAACCCTCTTGCCTCAACCCTTTATGCCGGTCATAAAGGCTCTATTAGTCAAAGCGGATGTGCCTTTTTACTTCCGAACATGATGTCTAGTTTAAATGGTCATATTTTCACAGACCGCAAAATCCTTGGGTGCCATTGGATTTGCATATATTTCATGTCATGAATGCCATTTTTCGGACTCAGTCTGTCTTTTCAGAATGTTTTTTTGTACATAGTGAATTGAAATGTTAAGAGGTTAGATTTACATATCTTAACAGTTCATTTGAAAGTGCCCCTGAACCTACAGGTGTTCATTGTGGATATCAGCACATCTCATTGTCTCTATCTATTTATTTATAGGGATACGTGTGTGTGTATGTTTGTGTCACTTGCAGCTGTTAATTACCATAATTAAGTGCCTGCCCTTGTTCTAAATACCAGACTTTTTTCTTTTATTCTCTGTGTTAAAATACAATACAAGCAATGACCGTTCTGAAATTAAAAAAAAAGAAAAACTGAAATATTTTGTGGATTTTTTTTTTCTTTCTGAATCCTCTGAACCTCATACATGTTCCCTCTTGAAGTGGGGAGTATTATAAATTGTTCAACAGATTGTTAACAACAGTTATAGTTCAGGCTAGAGCAGGGGTGGGGAACCTTTTTCATTCGAGGGGCCACTACAAGGGCCGTACTATGAACACAAATCAGGGTTTCCCTGTGCAATTTAGGCCTACATTGAAGGTAGACACCTTTAAAACAGTCCCCACCTTCTCTCGGTCCCCTGAAAATAACTTCATTGCATTAGAAATGTAATTTCTAAGATTCATTTACAAAATATGTCATACTTCATGTGAAGCTGCATAACATTAAAATTATATCGGGGGGGCGGATAAAACGGCCTCAAAGGGCCCTCGAGAGATAGGTACCCCACCTCTGGGCTAGAGCAATGCAATAATTGCATTCACTGAATGAACTTATTTTAAACTGATCTGGAAGCAGGGGGACAGGTCCGACATTGCAGCCTAAGACTTCCTGGTGGCATGGTGCCATCCATTACAGATACCATAACACACACACACACATCATCATGATCATTACTTATTTCAGACTGTCAATCACGCAAAGGTCATATGGGATCCAAAACTGAAACCTAGGGGGCTTTTTGGTGGACATTTAAATGTTAGAAGTGTTGTCAATAAGTCTGACCAGCTGATTCACTTGTCTAGTTCTAACTTGGACTTTTTATGCTTGTCTGAGACATGGTTACAACAATCAACCCCTGTCAGTGTTTTCTCCGTACCTGGATATCAGACTTTCCGCCAAGACCGAGTAGGGAGGGGAGGAAGGGTTATGATGATCTATGTTAAGTGTAAGCGCATTAAGTTTGATACAGCAGACACATTAGAACATGTTGCCATTAACATTGTATTATCTCAACAAATGTCTTTCATTTTAATTGCTTTTTATAGACCACCATCAGCAAATTATTCATTTTATAATATTCTTGCTAATATGTTAAAACAGTGTAAGCAAAACAAAGAGGTCATTCTTATGGAGGATTATAATCTAAACTGGGAGGACAAGGGGAAGAGGAAAAAACTGAACACAGATAAATACACAGATAAATTCAACCTGCAACAACTAATTAAAGGACCAACAAGAGTAACAAAGAGGTCAAGCACAATGCTGGATCTGGTCTTCTCTAACAAACCAGAAAGGATAACAAAAAGTTACAATCTACTCACTGCACTTTCTGATCACAATCTTACTTTAATAGCAAGGAAATTAACTAAAACTAGATTTCAGAGCACCCCACATCACTCAGAAATGATATCTCATATACCCAAAACAAAACGATCTGCTTATGAGAGTGAGATAAATGGTATGAACTGGGAGGATGTCTTGTCTACAGAGGACTTGAACCACGGCTGTGATCTGTTTGCAGGCTAATTAAATTCTGCTAGAGAAAAGTATACAATACAGTCCAAGAAAAAGCAGAAGAAGAGAGTAACTTTACCCTGGTTTAATGGCGCCTTGTGGCAATTGATGAAACAAAGACATTTAGCACTGAAAAAAGCCACTAAATCTAAAAGAGATTCTGATATTTTAATTTACAAAGTTTTGATAAATAAGGTGGTTAAAGAAATGCGATTAGCAAAGTCAAGTTTTTATATTCAAGCACTAAACGAGGCTAAAGGAAACAGTAAAGATATATGGAAAAATATCAATAACCTCACTGGACGAGGAGGACATAAAGTTGAAGACATTCAACTTAAATCTCAAGGTGAATTAAAGACAATGGCTCAATTACAGGTGTCTGAAATACATATTTTATCAAGTCTGTCTATGAGTTAGGCAATCATTCAAGAAAAATGACACTATGCCTGTTAGCCTACATACTAAAAGTGACTCTGGCTTCAGTTTGAATATCACTGATGAAGCACAAATTAAAAAGATTGTTGGTTCATTAACAAGTTCTAAAAGTAGAGACGCTTTTCATATGGACAGTATGCTCATAAAGAAACATCTGATCACTCTAACACTCCCAATCTCTCTATAACACAAAGTTGTTTTCCTGATAACTGGAAGCGGGCAGTTATCACTCCCATTTTCAAGTCTGGAGATCCCTGTGAACCTAACAATTATAGACCAGTAAGTATATTACCAGTACTTTCAAAGGTTGCAGAGAAGGTAGTCATAAATCAGTTAACACACCTAAACACCTGCAACACTGGTCTGAACGATATGCAATTTGGTTTCAGGAAGAACTACTCTACTGAAACAGCTGTTCTATATTTTACTGAAAAAATCAGAGTACAGCTCGAAAAAGGGGGTGTTGTAGGGGCTGTATTCTTAGATTTACACAAAGCCTTTGACACGGTCAATCACAATGTCCTTGTGCTCCAAGCTTTCTCATCTTAATCTGTCAACACAAACACTGACATGACCGTCCTCTTATCTCTCAAATAGGGTACAATGTGTCAGAGTCAAAGATGCATACTCCACTTATGCAACAAACACAATGGGTGTGCCACAAGAATATACCTTTATTTACCCAGGGGGTATTTGTTTTGCGTTTTGGGAACACTTGAATACAGACAATTTCCACATTACACAAGGACAAGACTAAAAACAAACATAAAAAGTATTCAAGTAAAAATAAAAAGTCTTGGCAGAATAGAAATAATTAAATTAAATTAAATTAAAAATTCCTATATACATTCAATATATTAAAGTTCTCACATTAACAAGGATCTGTGCTGGGACCTCTTCTTTTTAGCTTGTACATCAATGACCTGCCACAACACTGTAATGGAGTGGATGTACAGTTATATGCAGATGACACGGTCCTGTATGTGCATGATAAAAATGCTGTGATGGCAGCGGAGAAATTAACAAACGCTATGGACGGTGTGGCCCAATGGCTTGAGCAGTCTTGTCTTACTCTGAACATCAGTAAGACAAAAGGCATGTTCTTCTATAAAAACAAGGGGCAGACTCCAACAGCAAACATTAAAATTAAAAATGAATCTATTGAGAGTCACTGAATTTAAATATCTCGGTGTTACACTTGACTCAAATCTCAATTTTAAAAACCAAATACAAAATGACAAAAACAATAAAATATAACATGGCAAATTTTAGACATATCAGATCCTCACTTACCATGGATGTAGCCAAAACATTCATGCATGGTTTCATCTTTTCTCATCACCTGTTGGGGGCAGGCCAATGAATCTACCAGAAGTCCATTAGTATCACAATTTACACAAGCTTTAAAAATTCTTGACAAAAAAACACTTCACTACCACCACTGCAATATTTTGGAGAAACATAATTTATTAAGTTTTGAACATTTTAGAGAGTTTTCAAGCCTCTGTTTAGTATATAAGATTTTACATGGTCTTGCCCCACCTTGTCTTTTGCAGTTTATGTCATCACCCTGCTAGATCCATAAGATCGCACCGCATTCGGGCAGTCCTCTTTTTCCTACAAGGCCACATTAAAATGGAATGCTCTTCCAGGTAACCTGAAGAGCTGTGGCTCTTTCAAGAACTTTAAATTACAACGTATATATGCTCTTAAACAGACCCACACCTGTAACCATTGACACAAAATGATACCAATATCTTAATAATTTAATAATAATAATAATAATAATAATAATAATAATTGTATTTGTATAGCACTGAATCATACAAGGCATGTAACTCAAAGTGCTTAAAAAATGGGAAAAAACATTGTTAGAGATGGATTTAAAAGGAGAGGTATAGAGGAGAGGCAGAAATAGCAGGAAGGCAGAGGAAGAAGAGATAGAGATTGTAGAGTTATAAGGTCAACGTAGGTTAGGACCAGGATTCTTAGATGCGTAAGGTCCATAGTGGCTGGGCCTAGCATAAGTCATAAATAGTCACACAGAGATTGGGCGCTCAGATGCGGCCCCTGGTGGCATCAGGGGTGAGGAAAAACTGCCTTTCGCTTGAATCATAGTTTGTAGGGGGGGGAAAAAAAGCTCAGTGAGGTCTGAGAAAAAAAAAAACAACCTATAGTCAGGAAGAAACCTCAGGCAGAGACCAGCGGCCACCTAGGGGAGCGCCCTGCCAGGGCTAGTTGTGAGCAGTAAGGACGCTGCGGCAGCTGGGACACTATGACGCCTTGGCAGCTAGGAGTTGGCAAGGATGAAGAGGTGGGTCTTCAGCTGCTTCTTGAAGGAATCGACGGAGCTGGCTGATCGGATCTCGATGGGGAGGGCGTTCCATCTCTTGGGCGCATTGCAAACGAACACGGCGTCGTCCATCTTCTTTTGCGGGGGGGTGGGGGTCCTTAGCAGCTTGGCATCAGTGGACCTGGGAGCTCGAGCAGGGGCATAAAAAGAGAGCATGTCAGAGATATAACTAGGGGCAAGTCCATTTAATGCTTTAAATACTGTCAGCAGAATCTTAAAGTCGATTCTGTATGAGACAGGTAACCAGTGCAGGTCTGCCAAGACAGGAGTGATGTGCTCTCTCATTCTGGTTCTTGTTAGGATTCTTGCTGCAGAATTTTGAATGAGTTGCTCATAACATCTCCCCTTTCTCCAACCTGCCAATTTTTCAACTTTTTAAATATATATTTTTTCCTACTTTTTTTTTTCTCTCTCTTTTTCCTTTTTAACATTCTTTTTAACCTTTTTTTGGGACTCCCAGAGCAGGGAAGCTTTTCATTGTATATATATATGTTTCATATATATACACATGACAAATAAAATATCTTGTATCTTGTATCTTGAGTTGCAATTTGTCAATTAATTTTTTGGGGAGACCAGAGAAGAGAGCATTACAGTAGTCTAGCCTACTGGTGACAAAGGCATGAATACGTTTCTCAGCGTCTTGTCGGGGGGCCAAGTCGCGCACTTTGTTGACATTTCTAAGATGGAAAAAGCAGATTTTGTTATCTTGTTGATGTGAGGCTCAATGGGAGATGTTTTTATTTTAAAAAATAATTTTATGTTTTGTTTGGGTGGGTGCGGGTGGTTGTGTGGGTGGGGGTGGGGGGTACAGGGGACATGAGTGATTTGTTTACTCTATTGTTTTTATCTGTATTTTCATTTTGTTTTTGACTGCTGCTTTACTTTATTATTCTATTGTATACTATTTAATTTTTAATCTCAAGGACTAGGCCTACTGATGAAAACTAGCCCAAGGCTAAATCTGGTTGTGATGCATGAAATGGAAACGTTTATGTTTATTTTAATTGCTCATGGTCCTCCTAATAAACGTGTTGATGATGATGATGATGAGCATCTCTCTCAACAGTAGCCTAGGCTAGATCTAGGCCTAGTTCAAGTTGCAACCGGGAAGTGAGCATTCTAAAAGTTTTGATTTAAATCACAAGGCAACCACTGTGACGAAAAGTGTAGAACGTTCATTGGGCTTAAAACTGGAATGCACCGTGAAATCTTCTCACTTTCATTTGCAACTAACGACGATGAGGCTGCGTGACATCTTCAAACGGTATTTCCGAGGACGGGTCTCCTCAATAAGCGCGAAGAAACTCCGGAAGGAGGTGAAGAGGTTGCAGCATCAGCTGGAGGATGAGCGGCGCGACGGCGTACGTGTCTGCACCCTTGTCTGGATCGGGCTGCCTGTGTGGAGCGAGAGGGAGAGAGACCAGGTGGAGGAACAGAGGAAGAAGGTCCTGGAGGAGTGGAGAGTCAGTAGCAAGCTAAGTAAGTCATTGTCAAGAATGTCAACCATCGCCACTTTACTCACTTGCCGTGGTGATAGCGCCCAATTAGCCCACCATAAGGTCGGCCTACCTACCATACTAGTGTAGCCTAACCGGTTGGATTTTAACTCTGCGTTCATGTGTTGTAGTTGAGATGCTATAAAGATGACTCCAGACACGATTGAAGATCCATGCAAAGATTTATGATGACTGTGTAATTTAAAGACACAGTATACAGTCACCATGGGGCTTGGGTGCTGCTCTCCCACTCCTCTTCCCACAGCATACAGAGACAGGCCATTCCAA
Source organism: Engraulis encrasicolus (assembly GCF_034702125.1). Taxonomy (NCBI): domain Eukaryota; kingdom Metazoa; phylum Chordata; class Actinopteri; order Clupeiformes; family Engraulidae; genus Engraulis; species Engraulis encrasicolus. Next base: position 10,603,432 of record NC_085872.1, read on the forward strand.
GTCAATACTTTTTACAATTAGCACATTTAACAGTAACAGTAAACATGGTGAAAAGACACAAATAAACAAATAAAAACAAACAAAAAAGAAACAAATAAAATCGCTACATTAAGAGACAAGTGCTACCAAAAACCTAGCCTGCGCTTCTCATTAATAATTAAACATGGCAGCTTAGTTTAGCAAAACTCCGCTAGCATAACGAGTGAGTTAGCTATATATAAGTTGCCAGGGTTACATTTCTATTCTTAAACACAGTATACACAAATAACGACAATTACACACACCTGTAATTTCAACACATCATAGACTGTCACCACGGGGCTTGGGGCTGCTTTCCCACTCCTGAAAAGAATAAGAAGTGTTACATAATCGCGACTAGCGTTAGCTACGCTAAGCTAAAGGATGGTCACGATGCCACCGCCTTATGTTACACCGGGTGGCGCTAACGAATCAAAATACATGAAACCAGGGGTAGGCTAATACATGGAATAGTGTTCAGGATTACAGTGATAAAAGTGATGGATGACAGAAGAGAAAGAAGATTTATGTAAGATTAGGAAAAGCATACGAACAAAAGCATACGAAACATACCACTTTCCACAGCATACAGAGACAGGGAAGAGGACATGTAAAGCATAGAAATATGAATACAAACGGAAATATTGGGGGGTAGGGGGGGACTCTAAGTACACCTTTATTTTTCTGCACTATCCTATCTGCACATGCGCACCATCTGCACGATCCGGACGTGTAGCATTGTCGTCCTTCGTTTTGCTACCTGTAAGGACCTTGAAAGTCTGTCTCTGTTTAATTCCATCTTTATTGTGAATTGTAAGTTACACTATTTGTCAAGACGCTGACAAAACGCACTTCTTGTCTGATCAATAGGCCGCGGCCATCTTTGACATACGTCCACGTTTATAACATTATGTGCTGTATAAACCACGAAAAATGCCATGTAGCCTCGGCTACCTGAATAAAGCAAATCTTACAGACTGGCTTTCAGCGAAACAACACTAAGTTAGTAGTTAGTCTCACAGATCAGCTTTTAGCGAAACGAAGGGCGTCATATTACACACTGTCACACTAGCTCCGAGAGGTTAAAGGTGCACTGTGCAGAATGGTGGTCAGAGTAAATTTAGCTTCTTACTTTTAACTTTTTACTTGGTTTCCTGTTCTTCTGACTTACTTTTCTGATCATTTAGCCTACTTGGGTCTTCCTCAAGTTGACATGCATGCATATGTGGTTTTGTTATTGGATCGGATTGGATTGGATTTAGGTATGGATTGGATTTAGGTATCGGGATCAGATCGGTGCATCCCTAATTGCAACTATGTTGAACCTGACCTGCTTAGACTATTGGGGACCCCCCATGAATATTTAGTAAGTAATAAACCAATAATTCACTAGCATGTCCAAAGTAGGCTAAGTTTCGCAGCTAAAAATATATTTCTGGAAATTCAAACTGGGAGGCAATGGAGAAGATCCCCTTTATCATATGAAAAGTGCAAATTTCCTGTCATTATGAATATACCTTACTTTGAATTTGATGGTGGTGGTAAATTTGTGGAAAAAAAAGTAGCGTGTGTGAATGAGCAGCATGGATTCTGTAAATAAAATACCAAAAATATTGCTGTACACCTTTAAGTTTTGTTCTGTGACGGCATGTTAACAGTCCATTTGTCGCTCATCTCAACTAAGCAGCCCATGTTGACAGCAAACCTCTACTACTATGTGTTGCCCTCCTCCTCCTTTTGCCTGACTCTTGATCTTTTTTTTTCCTAACAGCTGACGATGACGAGCCTAACAAGCTGAAGGACCAGCACCAGCAGCGGGAGCAGCCACAGCCACCAAAGCAGCACCAGCAGCGGGAGCAGCCACAGCCACAGCCACCAAAGCAGCAGCAGCAGCCGAAGCAGCAGCAGCCGCTACACCAGCAGGCACCGCAGGCACCGAAGCAGCAGCAGCAGCAGCCGCTACGCCAGCAGGCACCGAAGCAGCAGCAGCAGCTGAAGCAGCAGCAGCAGCAGCTACGCCAGCAGGCACCGCAGGCACCACAGCAGCTGAAACAGCAGCAGCCACAGCAGCAGCAGCCGAAGCAGCAGCAGCCGAAGCAGCAGCAGCCGCTACACCAGCAGGCATCGCAGGCACCAAAGCAGCAGCAGCTGAAGCAGCAGCAGCAGGCAGCGCAGACACCGAAGCAGCAGCAGCCGAAGCAGCAGCAGCTGAAGCAGCAGCAGCCGCTACGCCATGAGGCACCGCAGGCACCAAAGCAGCAGCAGCCACTACGCCAGCAGGCACAGCAGCAGCTGAAGCAGCAGGCAGCAGCAGGCAGCGCAGGCACCGAAGCAGCAGCAGCAGCCGCAGCAGCAGCAGCAGCCGCAGCAGCAGCAGCAGCCGCTACGCCAGCGGGAACCGCAGGCACCGAAGCAGCAGCAGCCGCTACACCAGCAGGCACCAAAGCAGCAGCAGCTGAAGCAGCAGCAGCAGCCACTACGCCAGCAGGTACCACAGGCACCAAAGCAGCAGCAGCTGAAGCAGCCGCAGCCACTACGCCAGCAGCCTCTACGCCAGCAGGCACAGCAGCAGCTGAAGCAGCAGCAGCAGGCAGCGCAGACACCGAAGCAGCAGCAGCCGAAGCAGCAGCAGCCGCTACGCCAGCAGGCACAGCAGGCACCGAAGCAGCAGCAGCCGAAGCAGCAGCAGGCACCGCAGCAGCCGAAGCAGCAGCAGCATCCACAGCAGCAGCCGAAGCAACAGCAGCCGATGCAACCGCAGTCAAACCAGCCGCTACGCCAGCTGAGGCAGCACCAGCCGAAGCAGAAGCAGCCACAGCAGCCACAGCAGCCTCAGCCTCAGCCTCAGCAGCAGTGGCTGCAGGAGTGGCAATGTCAGTGGCAGCAGCAGCAGCAGCAGCAACAGCAGCAGTGGCACCAGCATTGGCAGCGCCAGTGGTACCAGTGGCAGCAGCAGCAGCAGCAGCAGTCCTCCAAGCTAAGCCAGCTGAAGCAGCAGCAGCAGCAGCCAAAGCAGCAGCAGCAGCAGCCACTACAGCAGCCAAAGCAGCAGCAGCAGCCAAACCAGCCGAAGCAGGAACAGCCACAGCAGCCGCTATGCCAGCCTCAGCAGCAGCTGCAGCAGCAGCCACTACACCAGCCTCAGCAGCAGCAGCGGCAGCGTCAGTGGCAGCAGCAGTGGCACCAGCATTGGCAGCGCCAGTGGTACCAGTGGCAGCCAAAACAGCAGCAGACACAACAGTCACAGCAGCCGAAGCAGCAGCAGCAGCCGCTACGCCAGCAGGCACCGCAGCCACCAAAGCAGCAGCAGCCGCTACGCCAGCAGTCACCGCAGCCACCAAAGCAGCAGCAGCCGCTACGCCAGCAGTCACCGCAGGCACCGAAGCAGCAGCAGCAGCCGCTACGCCAGCAGGCATCGCAGGCACCGCAGCAGCCGAAGCAGCAGCAGCCACAGCAGCAGCCAAAGCAACAGCAGTCAAACCAGCCGCCACGCCAGCTGAGGCAGCACCAGCCTCAGCAGCAGCAGCCACAGCAGCAGCAGCAGCAGCAGTGGCTGCAGGAGTGGCAGCGCCAGTGGCAGCAGCAGCAGCAGCAACAGCAGCAGTGGCACCAGCATTGGCAGCGCCAGTGGTACCAGTGGCAGCAGCAGCAGCCACAGCAGCCACTACAGCAGCAGCAGCCACAGCAGCCACTACAGCAGCAGCCGCAATGCCAGCAGCAGCAGCAGTCCTCCAGGCCCGAGGAGCAGCAGCAGCAGCCATTACAGCAGCAGCCGCAATGCCAGCAGCAGCAGCAGTCCTCCAGGCCCGAGGAGCAGCAGCAGCAGCAGCCACAGTACAGCAGCAGCAGCCGCAATGCCAGCAGCAGCAGCAGTCCTCCAGGCCCGAGGAGCAGCAGCAGCAGCAGCCACAGCAGCCACTACAGCAGCAGCAGCCGCAATGCCAGCAGCAGCAGCAGTCCTCCAGGCCGGAGGAGCAGCAGCAGCAGCCACAGCAGCCACTACAGCAGCAGCCGCAATGCCAGCAGCAGCAGCAGTCCTCCAGGCCCGAGGAGCAGCAGCAGCAGCAGCAGCAGCCACAGCAGCCACTACAGCAGCAGCAGCCGCAATGCCAGCAGCAGCAGTCCTCCAGGCCGGAGGAGCAGCAGCAGCAGCCACTACAGCAGCAGCCGCAATGCCAGCAGCAGCAGCAGTCCTCCAGGCCCGAGGAGCAGCAGCAGCAGCAGTCCTCCAGGCCCGAGGAGCAGCAGCAGCAGCAGCCACAGCAGCCACTACAGCAGCAGCCGCAATGCCAGCAGCAGCAGCAGTCCTCCAGGCCCGAGGAGCAGCAGCAGCAGCAGCCACAGCAGCCACTACAGCAGCAGCCGCAATGCCAGCAGCAGCAGCAGCCCTCCAGGCCTCAGCAGCAGCAGCCACAGCAGCAGCAGCAGCAGCAGCAGTGGCTGCAGGAGTGGCAGCGCCAGTGGCAGCAGCAGCAGCAGCAACAGCAGCAGTGGCACCAGCATTGGCAGCGCCAGTGGTACCAGTGGCAGCAGCAGCAGCCACAGCAGCCACTACAGCAGCAGCAGCCGCAATGCCAGCAGCAGCAGCAGTCCTCCAGGCCGGAGGAGCAGCAGCAGCAGCCACAGCAGCCACTACAGCAGCAGCCGCAATGCCAGCAGCAGCAGCAGTCCTCCAGGCCCGAGGAGCAGCAGCAGCAGCAGCCACAGCAGCCACTACAGCAGCAGCAGCCGCAATGCCAGCAGCAGCAGCAGTCCTCCAGGCCGGAGGAGCAGCAGCAGCAGCCACAGCAGCCACTACAGCAGCAGCCGCAATGCCAGCAGCAGCAGCAGTCCTCCAGGCCCGAGGAGCAGCAGCAGCCACAGCAGGCACTACAGCAGCAGCAGCCGCAATGCCAGCAGCAGCAGCAGTCCTCCAGGCCCGAGGAGCAGCAGCAGCAGCCACAGCAGCCACTACAGCAGCAGCCGCAATGCCAGCAGCAGCAGCAGTCCTCCAGGCCCGAGGAGCAGCAGCAGCAGCAGCCACAGCAGCCACTACAGCAGCAGCAGCCGCAATGCCAGCAGCAGCAGCAGTCCTCCAGGCCGGAGGAGCAGCAGCAGCAGCCACAGCAGCCACTACAGCAGCAGCCGCAATGCCAGCAGCAGCAGCAGTCCTCCAGGCCCGAGGAGCAGCAGCAGCAGCAGCCACAGCAGCCACTACAGCAGCAGCAGCCGCAATGCCAGCAGCAGCAGCAGTCCTCCAGGCCCGAGGAGCAGCAGCAGCAGCCACTACAGCAGCCACTACAGCAGCAGCCGCAATGCCAGCAGCAGCAGCAGTCCTCCAGGCCCGAGGAGCAGCAGCAGCAGCCACAGCAGCCACTACAGCAGCAGCAGCCGCAATGCCAGCAGCAGCAGCAGTCCTCCAGGCCCGAGGAGCAGCAGCAGCAGCAGCAGCCACTACAGCAGCAGCAGCAGTCCTCCAGGCCCGAGGAGCAGCAGCAGCAGCAGCCACAGCAGCCACTACAGCAGCAGCAGCCGCAATGCCAGCAGCAGCAGCAGTCCTCCAGGCCGGAGGAGCAGCAGCAGCAGCCACAGCAGCCACTACAGCAGCAGCCGCAATGCCAGCAGCAGCAGCAGTCCTCCAGGCCCGAGGAGCAGCAGCAGCAGCAGCAGCCACAGCAGCCACTACAGCAGCAGCAGCCGCAATGCCAGCAGCAGCAGCAGTCCTCCAGGCCGGAGGAGCAGCAGCAGCAGCCACAGCAGCCACTACAGCAGCAGCCGCAATGCCAGCAGCAGCAGCAGTCCTCCAGGCCCGAGGAGCAGCAGCAGCAGCAGTCCTCCAGGCCCGAGGAGCAGCAGCAGCAGCAGCAGCCACAGCAGCCACTACAGCAGCAGCCGCAATGCCAGCAGCAGCAGCAGTCCTCCAGGCCTGAGGAGCAGCAGCAGCAGCAGCCACAGCAGCCACTACAGCAGCAGCCGCAATGCCAGCAGCAGCAGCAGCCCTCCAGGCCTCAGCAGCAGCAGCCGCAGCAGCAGCAGTGGCTGCAGGAGTGGCAGCGCCAGTGGCAGCAGCAGCAGCAGCAACAGCAGCAGTGGCACCAGCATTGGCAGCGCCAGTGGTACCAGTGGCAGCAGCAGCAGCCACAGCAGCCACTACAGCAGCAGCAGCCGCAATGCCAGCAGCAGCAGCAGTCCTCCAGGCCGGAGGAGCAGCAGCAGCAGCCACAGCAGCCACTACAGCAGCAGCCGCAATGCCAGCAGCAGCAGCAGTCCTCCAGGCCCGAGGAGCAGCAGCAGCAGCAGCCACAGCAGCCACAACAGCAGCAGCAGCCGCAATGCCAGCAGCAGCAGCAGTCCTCCAGGCCCGAGGAGCAGCAGCAGCAGCAGCCACAGCAGCCACTACAGCAGCAGCCGCAATGCCAGCAGCAGCAGCAGTCCTCCAGGCCCGAGGAGCAGCAGCAGCAGCAGCCACAGCAGCCACTACAGCAGCAGCAGCCGCAATGCCAGCAGCAGCAGCAGTCCTCCAGGCTGGAGGAGCAGCAGCAGCAGCCACAGCAGCCACTACAGCAGCAGCCGCAATGCCAGCAGCAGCAGCAGTCCTCCAGGCCCGAGGAGCAGCAGCAGCAACAGTCCTCCAGGCCTGAGGAGCAGCAGCAGCAGCCACAGCAGCCACTACAGCAGCAGCCGCAATGCCAGCAGCAGCAGCAGTCCTCCAGGCCCGAGGAGCAGCAGCAGCAGCAGCCACAGCAGCCACTACAGCAGCAGCCGCAATGCCAGCAGCAGCAGCAGCCCTCCAGGCCTCAGCAGCAGCAGCCACAGCAGCAGCAGCAGCAGCAGCAGTGGCTGCAGGAGTGGCAGCGCCAGTGGCAGCAGCAGCAGCAGCAACAGCAGCAGTGGCACCAGCATTGGCAGCGCCAGTGGTACCAGTGGCAGCAGCCAGCAGGCACTACAGCAGCAGCAGCCGCAATGCCAGCAGCAGCAGCAGTCCTCCAGGCCCGAGGAGCAGCAGCAGCAGCCACAGCAGGCACTACAGCAGCAGCCGCAATGCCAGCAGCAGCAGAAGTCCTCCAGGCCCGAGGAGCAGCAGCAGCAGCAGCCACAGCAGCCACAACAGCAGCAGCAGCCGCAATACCACCAGCAGCAGCAGTCCTCCAGGCTGGAGGAGCAGCAGCAGCAGCCACAGCAGCCACTACAGCAGCAGCCGCAATGCCAGCAGCAGCAGCAGTCCTCCAGGCCCGAGGAGCAGCAGCAGCAGCAGCCACAGCAGCCACTACAGCAGCAGCAGCCGCAATGCCAGCAGCAGCAGCAGTCCTCCAGGCCGGAGGAGCAGCAGCAGCAGCCACAGCAGCCACTACAGCAGCAGCCGCAATGCCAGCAGCAGCAGCAGTCCTCCAGGCCCGAGGAGCAGCAGCAGCAGCAGCCACTACAGCAGCAGCAGCCGCAATGCCAGCAGCAGCAGCAGTCCTCCAGGCCTGAGGAGCAGCAGCAGCAGCCACAGCAGCCACTACAGCAGCAGCCGCAATGCCAGCAGCAGCAGCAGTCCTCCAGGCCGGAGGAGCAGCAGCAGCAGCTACAGCAGCCACTACAGCAGCAGCAGCCGCAATGCCAGCAGCAGCAGCAGTCCTCCAGGCCGGAGGAGCAGCAGCAGCAGCCACAGCAGCCACTACAGCAGCAGCCGCAATGCCAGCAGCAGCAGCAGTCCTCCAGGCCCGAGGAGCAGCAGCAGCAGCAGCCACAGCAGCCACTACAGCAGCAGCAGCCGCAATGCCAGCAGCAGCAGCAGTCCTCCAGGCCTGAGGAGCAGCAGCAGCAGCCACAGCAGCCACTACAGCAGCAGCCGCAATGCCAGCAGCAGCAGCAGTCCTCCAGGCCCGAGGAGCAGCAGCAGCAGCAGCCACAGCAGCCACTACAGCAGCAGCAGCCGCAATGCCAGCAGCAGCAGCAGTCCTCCAGGCCGGAGGAGCAGCAGCAGCAGCCACAGCAGCCACTACAGCAGCAGCCGCAATGCCAGCAGCAGCAGCAGTCCTCCAGGCCCGAGGAGCAGCAGCAGCAGCAGCAGCCACAGCAGGCACTACAGCAGCAGCAGCCGCAATGCCAGCAGCAGCAGCAGTCCTCCAGGCCGGAGGAGCAGCAGCAGCAGCCACAGCAGCCACTACAGCAGCAGCCGCAATGCCAGCAGCAGCAGCAGTCCTCCAGGCCCGAGGAGCAGCAGCAGCAGCAGTCCTCCAGGCCCGAGGAGCAGCAGCAGCAGCAGCCACAGCAGCCACTACAGCAGCAGCCGCAATGCCAGCAGCAGCAGCAGCCCTCCAGGCCGGAGGAGCCTTGCAGAGCCCATGGCATCGCCAACCCCAGAGGCAGCGGCAGCAGGAGACCCTACAGCCTGAGTCCTGTCCTAAGAGCGGCCGCCCAGGCCGCAAAGAGCTGCCACGTCAATGGCAGCGTAGCCCCAAGGAGGATCCTGAGGCAGTGATGGACATGGGGCTGGGTCATCAGGGACACAGATGTGTGTGTGTGTGTGTGTGTGTGTGTGTGTGTGTGTGTGTGTGTGTGTGTGTGTGTGTGTGTGTGTGTGTGTGTGTTAGTGACCAGGGATAAGGAGAGTGGTGGGTATGAGTGGACACACTGGACAGCTGAGAGAGAACTAGTGTGTGTGTGTGTGTGTGTGTGTGTGTGTGTGTGTGTGTGTGTGTGTGTGTGTGTGACAGAGACCAGGGGGATGGGGGTGTGGGGGCATGAGTGGACACAATGGACAGCAGAGAGAAAGAAAGTGTGTTTGCGTGTGTGTGTGTGTGTGTGTGTGTGTGTGTGTGTGTGTGTGTGTGTGTGTGTGTGTGTGTGTGTGTGTGTGTGTGACAGAGACCAGGGGGATGGGGGTGTGGGGGCATGAGTGGACACAATGGACAGCAGAGAGAAAGAAAGTGTGTTTGCGTGTGTGTGTGTGTGTGTGTGTGTGTGTGTGTGTGTGTGTGTGTGTGTGTGTGTGTGTGTGTGTGTGTGTGTGTGTGTGTGTGTGAGAGAGACCAGGGATAAGGGGTGTGGGGGTATGAGTGGACACAATGGACAGCTGAGAGACAGAAAGAGTGTGCATGTGTGTGTGTGGGGTGGGGGGGATTGGAAATTATATATACATGTAGCCGTGGCAAAAATTGAGAGACCACTTCGAAATGTTCTGGGTTTTTTTTTTTTTTTTTCATTTTGTTATGGATAGGTATGGGTTTGAGTAAAACAAACTTTGTAATTTCAGTCTATAAACTACTGACAACATTTCCTCCGAATTTTCGAAAGAAAATATTGTCATTTAGCTCATTTACTTGCAGAAAATCTCAATATGGTCAAAATAATAATATAACACATAAGATGCAATGTTTCCATATTCCAAAAAAGGCAAAGAGAACAACATGATATTAACGGTAAAACAACATAATAGTAATGTATTAACTTAGGAAGAATTCAGAAATCAATATTTGGTGGAATAAGCCAGATTTATAGTCACAGCTTTCATGCGTTTTGGTATGCGTTCCGTAACTCCTTCACATTGTTCTTGGATTTTTTTTTCCAGGCCTGGTGCAAGAATTCAAGTTGCTGAGCTTGGGTTGATGGCTTGTGACCATCCAGCTTCCTCTTGATCACATTCCAGAGGCTTTCAAGGGGGTTCGGGCCTGGAATTTGGGCTGACCACGTCAGGGTACTGATCTAGTTGTCCTCCATCCACAGCTTGATTGGCAAGCTGAGTGGCTGGAGCATTATCCTTCTCTAAAAAAAAAACTGTCCTCAGCATTCAGAGGTGTTGTCAGAACAGAAGGAATCATATTTTGGCCCAAGGTAACTTTGTATGTGACTTCAGTGACACATCATTTGCAACGATGAATTTGACCGATTTCAGCCTTGCTGAGGCACCCTCAGATAATCACCTATTCTCTGCCAAATTTCACTGCAGGTGCGAGTTACTGTGGTTCATAGACCTCTCCAGGTCTCTAGCTAACCATTAGATGACCAGGTGTTGGATTAGATGTGAAACTTGGCCAAGGATAGGAGATTATCCGAGGGAGCTTCAGCAAGGCTGAAATCTGTCAGATTCATCTTTGCAAGCGTGCTGTCTCTGAAACCACATACAAAGTTATCTTGGGCCAAAAATTGTTTCCTAATGTTCTGACAACACTCCCGAACGCTGAGACAAGTTTTTTTTAGAGAAGGACAATGCTGCAGTCTCTCAGCTTGGCCAATCAAGGTGTGGATGGAGGACCACCAGATCGATACCCTGACATGGTCAGCCCAAACTCCAGGCCCAAACCCCCTTGAAAACCTCTGGAATGTGATCAAGACAAAGCTGGATGGCCACAAGCCATCAACCCAAGCTGAGCAACTTGAATTCTTGCACCAGGCCTGGAATAAAGTCATCCAAGAACAATGTGAAGGAATAATGGATCACATGCCAGAACGCATGAAAGCTGTGACTACAAATCGGGCTTATTCCACCAAATATTGATTTCTGAATTCTTCCTAAGTTAATACGTAACTATTATGTTGTTTTAAACTTAATATCTTTTTTTTTGTTGCCTTTTTTGAGATTTGGAAATATTGCATCTTATGTGTTATTTTGACCATTTTGAGATGTTCTGTAAATACAGGTCCTTCTCCAAAAAATAGCATATTGTGATGAAGTTCATTCTTTTCCATAATGTACTGATAAAAATTAAACTTTCATATATTTTAGATTCATTACATTAATTTACCGATTCATTAACCAAAATATTTTAAGGTCTTGTATTGTTTTAATACTGATGATTTTGGCATGCAGCTCATGAAAACCCAAAATTCCTATCTCAAAAAAATTGCATATCATGAAAAGGTTCTGTAAACGAATTATTAACCTAATAATCTCAATCAACAAATGAACTCTAAACACCTGCAAAAGATTTGTGAAGCTTTTAAAAACTCCAGCCTGGCTCATTACTCAAAACCACAATCATGGGTAAGACTGCCAACCTGACTGCGTTTGACATTGAAGTCAATGGCAGTGGCATTGCATGAGAGTCATGGAAGCCCAGATATCCTTGATGCTTTGCTGTCAGCTGTTTTTTGTGTTTTTGATCTGGTGACCCACGCTTCCCTCTTCATTATACCCCATAGATTTCCATACCACATTTTGGTGTTATGGGCATTCTAGTTTGCCAGAAATCTCCAGACATAACCTTCCATTCATTTTTTTCAACTGGGTTTTTATTTCTGGTGAGTTGAAATGCTCATAACCACCAAATCACCTAAACATGGCATGGAAATCTACAGGGTATATTGAAAAGTGAAGTGTGGGTCAGCAGACCAAAAAAACCGAAACAAAAAACAGCTGACAGCAAAGCATCAAGGATATCTGGGCTTCCATGACTCTCATGCAATGCCACTGCCATTGACTTCAATGTTAAACGCAGTCAGGTCCGCAGTCTTACCCATGATTGTGGTTTGGAGTAATGAACCAGGCTGGAGTTTTTAAAAGCTTCAGGAATATTTTGCAGGTGTTTAGAGTTCATTTGCTGATTCAGATTATTAGGTTAATAGCTCATGTACAGAACCTTTTCATGATATGCTACATTTTTGAGATGGGAATTTTGGGTTTTCATGAGCTGTATGCCAAAATCATCCATATTAAAACAATACAAGACCTAGAATATTTCGGGTGGTGTGTAATGAATCTAAAATATATGAAAGTTTAATTTTTATTATTACATTATGGAAAATAATGAACTTTATCACATTATGCTATTTTTTGAGAAGGACCTGTAAATTATCCAAATGACAATAATTTCTTTCGAAATTTGGAGGAAATGTTGTTGGTAGTTTATAGAATGAAATGACAAAGTTTGTTTTACTCAAACCCATATCTATCAATAACAAAATAAACATTTAAAAAAACGAAACATTTCGAAGTGGTCTCTCAATTTTTGCCGCGGCTGTATTTAAAAATAAAAATTTAAATTCCAAATGCATTTTTTGTTGTCAAGGAGATTTTTTTCCTCTTGGGTGGATGGGAAATATCATTCATAGAATGAAATGCAACCATGAAATAATACTTTTAACATTAAATAAAAGGTGAACACATTCAAGGTTTTAATCATGAAAATCATTACACTTTAGACTTGCAATGCAATAAAATGTTACAATCAATAATGACAGATATTACAGTACAGAAACACTACAAACGGGCATTTTTTTGTAAATTAACATTTCCTGATAAGAGGGGCAACACTACAAGGCCACTCTACATGAATCCAATGAAGACGATATATAAATGAGTTTCGTTGCAAAATTGTGTAGGCCTATCCACCATTTTCGGTAGGCATTGAGAACAAAATAACACATTGAGCTGCATGAATGCTCCGTTTTTTTCATAGGCTATTAAAACGTGTGAAGCTGAAGGAGAAACATTAGACACTCATCATTTCTGCCCATTTGCATGCTTGGTTTCCAAAGGCTTCCAAATCTGTTCTTCCCTGCTGCATGTTTTTGCACTAGACTACACTATATCAGACATGTATTTGTTATTATATAATAATAATAATAATATAATAATTGTATTTGTATAGCACTGTGTCATACAAGGCATGTAACTCAGAGTGCTTAACAAATGGGAAAAAACATCATTGTTAGAGATGGATTCAAAAGGAGAGGTATTAGGAGAGGCAGAAATAGCAGGAAGGCAGAGGAAGAAGAGATAGACAGAGATTGTAGTCATAAGGTCAACGTAGGTTAGGACTAGGATTCTTAGATGCGTAAGGTCCATAGTGGCTGGGCCTATCATAAGTCATAGATAGTCACACAGAGATTGGGCGCTCAGGTGCGGCCCCTGGTGGCATCAGGGGTGAGGAAAAACTCCCTTTCGCTTGAATCATAGTTTGTAGGGGGAAAAAAAGCTCAGTGAGGTCTGAGAAAAAAAACCCTATAGTCAGGAAGAAACCTCAGGCAGAGACCAGCGGCCACCAAGGGTAGCCCCCTGCCAGGGCTGGTTGTGAGCAGTAAGGGCGCTGCGGCAGCTGGGACACTATGACGCCTTGGCAGCTAGGAGTTGGCAAGGATGAAGAGGTGGGTCTTCAGCTGCTTCTTGAAGGAGTCGACAGAGCTGGCTGATCGGATCTCGATGGGGAGGGCGTTCCATCTCTTGGGTGCATAGCAAACAAACGCGGCGTCGCCGATATTCTTTTGCGGGGGGGTGGGGGTCCTTAGCAGCTTGGCATCAGTGGACCTGAGAGCTCGAGCAGGGGCATAAAAAGAGAGCATGTCAGAGATATAACTAGGGGCAAGTCCATTTAATGCTTTAAATATTGTGAGCAGAATCTTAAAGTCGATTCTGTATGGGACAGGTAACCAGTGCAGGTCTGCCAAGACAGGAGTGATGTGCTCTCTCATTCTGGTTCTTGTTAGGATTCTTGCCGCAGAATTTTTAATGAGTTGCAATTTGTCAATTAATTTTTTTGGGAGACCAGAGAAGAGAGCATTACAGTAGTCTAGCCTACTGGTGACAAAGGCATGAATAAGTTTCTCAGCGTCTTGTCGGGGGGCCAAGCCGCACACTTTGTTATGTGTTATTACATTATAGCAATGTAATAGCAATGGCAATATTAGACACAATGTACGCACACACACACACACACACACACACACACACTCCATGTATGGTGGTCTCATTTTTTTAGCCTAAAATCGTCTTGAAAAAATATTAAATTGGGTAAGCAAAAATGTACAGATACCCTTGTCATCAGAAACGACCCTCAGAACTGTGATAGTCAATTGATTAAATGACAAATGTGGGGGTAGGGGGAGTAAATCTCTATTCAGACACAAAAAAGGCAAATTGGTTATCAAGTATTGAAAATCTGAAATCTCAGACCTTTTTTTGGTCAATGCTCCTGATAAGCCCACTGACATCCACCTTGCGAAATGATGTTACTGGTCCAGCCCGCTTGAGATCAAATTGACTTTTTAAAAAAATAAAAAAAAAATTACTTGACCTTTATTTATCTAGGAAAGTCCCATTGAGGTATGAAACCTCTTGTTAAAGAGAGTCCAGGCCTGTGCCCCCTGAACTGAAGTAAGTTTAGACACCCTGCCCTACAGCCTATGCATCTCTATGGAGACCCAAGCTGCTCGTGGCAGAGCCGTTGTTAGAGTGGTTGTACACACTGCCACCTGCTGGGCCAATGTGGCTCTGCATCCACAGGCCAAATGGGAGAGATCGCAGAGTACTTTTATTGATACCGAAGGAAATTAAGGTTAGAGTACAGTACAGTACTTTCCATAAATTTAATTAAATAGTAGTGTACTACATTTTAAAAAGAACTCTGCTATAGCCTAGCTCTCCGTTTTGCCTGTGGGAAGGATTAATCTAAAACACAAGGCTCATCACATCTGTACAAACATCAAATGACTAGTCAGTCAGTCACCACAAGGGCACAGACGAGGTACTCTCTGGGATTTGAATAACCTGTGAACTTTAATTACAGTCGCTCCTACTAGTGACCTTATTGAAAACTACTTTCATTGCAGTCAATAGTGACCATTTTAAAAACAAGAGAAGGTAGACACTCTTTCAAATGATTTAAAAACCTATTTATTGCAATGAGACACCTCGTTACAAAGTCGGACCAACAGTATTGAACACACACAAGCTGAAACACACAGCTCTCACAATTCTCTACTCAATTTTACCTTCGGCTCTATTTTGTGTGTGTGTGTGTGTGTGTGTGTGTGTGTGTGTGTGTGTGTGTGTGTGTGTGTGTGTGTGTGTGTGTGTGTGTGTGTGTGTGTGTGTGTGTGTGTGTGTGTTAGATGTGTAGACACATCAGGTCTGTCCACTTCATCTCGTGTGTGTGTGCGTGTGTGTGTGTGATCTCTTGTTCTTTGACCGACTCCGTGGATCCCCCATTATCCTGTTCAGCCTCTGGCAGCTCGCTCTGAAACACACACACACACACACACACACACACACACACACACACACACACACACACACACACACACACACACACACACACACACACACAGCTCTATTAGAGAAGATCACGTGGAGCAATATACTGTTGTGACAGTGGGAGTTCCCTGTTGTACATCTGTGGATGAGTTTGTTCTGTCCTCATCTGCACTAATACTCCATAGAGTGCTGCTCTATTAGTGTTATTAGGAAGTTAGGCGACCCCCCCCCCCCCTCACTCCCTAAATCCGAACACATCATGTGTGCATTAACGTGTTTGGCAGCATGTATGAGAACTAATTGATGGATGCGTGTTGAAGGACGCCGCTTTACCTCACCCAACGTAGCATCCTGGCTTCCTCCGTCCATTCCAGAGAGGGCCAGCGCAGATGTTTTTTCTCCTTTCCTCTGGGGCTCTCCTCACACTTTCAAAGACAGGGTAAAAACCCCGGTGCACCTTCGGAACTCTGACAAAGTCCACTGTAGGCCTACCTTGTGCTTATTCCAGAAAGAGTTCACAGCCGATGGTATCCAAAACCTGGCAATGCTCATGGGCAACTCGCGTTAGCGTCATTGACCTATGACCTTGAAAGGTCTCGCCCCCTTGACCCCCCACATGAGACCTCTTATAGGAGCCACAGGCCTTGAGGTCAAGCGGTGCCCCCATGTGGAATGAAAGTGTTATGTCTTGTGTGCGCTACACCATCAGTAGGATTACTGTTTCAGTAGGATTACTGCTCCCAGACATACTGTGTAGGTGAATTCACAGTGAATAACAGGCCGTGAATTATGAACGCACTAAGAATAACATGGGCAGCTGTGGCCTAATGGTTAGGGAAGTGGTCTTAATGCCACAGGGTGACAATGATCTGAAAAAAAGAGAGAAAAGAAACCTTTGGTGTTGATTAGATTTTAATGAAGGACTACGCCTTCTAAACGAGGCAGCTCTGACTGTTTTTACCAAATGCAGTTGCACTCGCCCAAGGCCTGATTATGAGAATGACTTCAGGTGAGAAGTGGAACAGTTTGGGAAATGTGATTGGTGCACAGGGTTGGGAGTTTGGTCCATAAGGAGTGAGAAGCCAAGTGTGACGGAGGTCATCTTGCACCTGTTCACCCCCCTCGGGGATCGAACGTGCGACCTCGTCAACTACAACGGTTCGGCAATGGGAGACACAGTACGATACCGCTGGGCCAAGAGACTAGTCTCTCGGCCCAACGGCACGAGACTGTATGAAGCTATCGGAGGGAGGTTTACCAGCGTTCCACGCCAACTCTGTGCTAGTTAGCCTCCGTTACACAAGCTTTTGCAGATTGGGGAGGCGGGGAAACTGCGTGGCGTGAGAGACACTGAGGAGAGACGTCCGCCGCAAAGAGAGAGCCACGCTAGAGAACTGGCCGCTGCGGAGAGATGGCAGCTGCAGGAGGTTGCCACACCTGTAACCGGATGGGCAGGCGGGAGATGGGAAGATGCACGATCCTAAGGATCCGGGCCCGTGCAACCTGGCGGTGATCTGGAAGAAGCGTGATGGCATTCTGCCGACTGACGGCCCGCGAACAGAGCTGCAGGCAGTTTGCAACGTTGGAGAGAACTGGGTGGGATGCGCACCCTGGAGAAGAGAAACGGGTGGAACGCGCACCCTGGAGAAGAAGTGTCTACTACACGCCTAGCCCATGGCCTTCCAATAGGGAATTCGTACCTCCCTGCTGTGAAAGTCTCTCTCCCTCTCTCTCTCTCTCTCTCTCTCTCTCTCTCTCTCTCTCAGGTGTGCAGTGCCGAATCAATGAGTGTCACAGAAGTCCCCCACTATCTGTGTGTTTACAATACTGTAGCCATTTTTAGTAATGCTGCTGCTGTCATATAGCCACCCCAAACACTTGCTGGTCACCGTTGGACTGTCAGAGTTTGACTGTGAAACCTCACTCCGGGCCCTGGATGGGTGTTGTGGATGGCTGCGATGATGGACTTCACGTGAGGGGTTAAGGTGGGGTGGGAGGTTGGGCTGATCTTGGGATTCTTACCCGTCATGGGGCTATTTTAATCAAGACTGTTAATGAATAGGACTTTATAATACATCTCTTTGTCCTGGTCTGTTTGGTGGTGTTCAGTTCGTTCCTCAGGGTAGCGTTGGTTAAGAGGGGGTGCCACTTGTAACCGCGCACCTCCCACCTGTGACATTAAGATCAGAGGGTTGCAGGTTCAAATGTCCCAGCCTTACCTCTCCCTACATCACTCCATGGCGGTAGTGCGCCTAAGCAAGGCACCTAACCCCCATACTGACAGCAAGATAACTCGAAAACTAATCAACTGATTTGGACAAACTTTGTGGAGCTGTTAGTAATGACCCAAGGAACAAGTGATTAAATTCTGGTGGTGATCTGGATCACGAACCGGAACCAGGACTTTTCAAAAGATTCTTCACCATCTAGACGCCCCTTAGAGACCAGAAATTGAATTGCGGGTACAGCGCAATAACAAGGCAAAAAGACCTAGGGTGTAACATGGTCAAATGTATCAAGCAGCTTCCTTGGCGGAGGTCTGCGCTCTCTGAGTGCTTCTAGTTATTTCTAGCTTTGAACTGAATATTAATATTTCAGGGCAAAAAAATATTATTCGTGGTGCAGCGTTTTTCCACACCGGGGTCCGGACCCCATTCGTCTGGAATTCAAATGGGGTCACCTGAACACCACCCCTTTCTGTCCCTCATAGTTGAGGTGCAACTACTGCATCTTAACTGCTGGTGGTTGACTACTGGCCTCGCGAGCCATCCTACGTACTTCCGCCAAAGGATTGGCTCCACTACTAGTATTATGGGATGGTCAGGACCAGGCTAGTTGACTACGGGTGCATCCCAATATGTGTCCTTGCCTCCTCCACTTGCGCTTGTCTCCTCGTCCCACCTCCTGGCCCCTCCTCCGTGGAGAAAACGATAAAGTTTCCCAGCTGTCAGCCTCGCCACAACAACTTTTGAGGGACTGTTTTTCATTCACCATCCCAATTGCAAATGAGAAAAAGACTTTACAATTGAGCTTTTGCAAGATATTGAAATATAATGCTGTTGTCAGTGATGTCATCATGACGAGAAGCAAGTGGAGGAGGCAAGTGGAGGAGGCAAGGTCACATATTGGGATGCACCCTACATCATTTGCCTGACTATATATTCCGGGAAATGTGCAGTCTGGTGAAGGAGGTACAATATCTTGTGGAAACTCTACGCTCCAAACACTCCCTGGTTTCTGTATGATAGTCACCAATCCCACTTGTATTAACAATTTATAGGCCTAATAAGCAATGCTATGATATTGGAAATAATTTCCATAATCTCAGGCCGTGAGCTATATGAAATACAATAACCAAACTAATAATTATAATACATCTGAAGCTACGCTATTATTATGTCGTTATGTAGGTGTACAAAATGAATTGTTTTGCAGTCAGATCCTGTCCTCTGACCTGAACAGTGACGCATTCGACACAGACGCAACATCCTTTTCCGTTTCTCTTAAACGAGTGCGCGCAGCGCGTTTTAGGCCATCTTGTCCGACCGCCACTTGCGCATCGAAGGAACAAATTCAATCCTCACCACGTTGTAAAACAACCGATGCTATCGTTTACAGGGAAGAACACGTCTTTCCTCCCATTCGTTTACGTAAACGCTACAATATGTTTGTTTTAATGTAATCAAATGGCGTCCGAGTCGTAAATTTTCGATTGTGTAAGCTTCCAAGCTTGCTAGCTACCCTGCTAATTTCCCGAATATTGCCTTTTGACGGAGAAAGCTATAGCTACAGCTATGGCTAACAACGCAATTGCCGGGAATCAGCAACAACAACAGGCCGTGAATAAACCCGCCTCAGGGAAACATGGGAATAATTTACCGCTCTGGGGCAACGAGAAAACGATGAACTTGAACCCTATGATTCTTACGAATGTACTTTCTTCGCCATATTTTAAGGTTCAGTTGTATGAGCTAAAGACATACCATGAGGTTGTGGACGAAATCTACTTCAAGGTAACGAATGAAAAATGGCAAACAGTAGTTGGCTAACGACGATTTTAGCTTGCAAATTGAAACTAGTCTACGCTCTAGTTTGGCGCTAATAGAACTTACTAATGCTAACATGTTGTATTTTAGTGTGTAAATTATCTTAATGTGTTTTTACTTATGTTTGGTTTTCCATTTAAGGAGACATTTCGGGTCAAATAGCACGGAACCAACCATGTTATACTTGACATAAGACTTGTTCTTAGTAGCTCGGCCTAGCACATATGTGCCGACTTGAAATGTTTGTAACAGTGTTAACTCTTTTGCCTTACAGTGTGATACATGCGACTCTTGTCTGAATATTTTGTGACTCGTTAAACAGTATAGTTTATCGATGGTGAAACATCAAGTTTTTGAAATGAACAATGGTTAGTAGGTTTATGTCGGAAGAAATTAGCGGCATGCTAACGTAACTATAACGTTTTGCCCGACATGCCATGTTGCTATGATGTGGACTGCGGCAACAGCTTCAGCTTGTCATTGACTTGGCTATCTTGCTCATCTTAACGAGCTCAATTAGCGTCGTCATATTGCTTTTATCCCTTTCCAGCCATAGAAGTATGCCACTTGAAATTAAATATATCCATATTCCCATGAAGCCAAGCAAAGACATTTTTCAGGGTAATGATTGCACGATTTCCTACATGTGTCAGAGCAGACAGGGACGCATATAAGCATCCCTTTCAAATATCACCGTACAGATGTTGCTACTTCTAGTCACCCAATCGAGCACTGAGGTAGGAAGGCTAATGTAACGTGGTCGAAATTTTAAATTGGAAGCATCACTAGGTCATAGTTCTGAAATACAAAGCCATTTCGGAGATCTTACGGGTCCATTTACATTACCAGGTTTGTTGCAGTTTCAGAGCGCACACAGGTGTCACCAAGGTGTGCTAGATAGAGAATAACCATGCTTTTCATAACAAAAATAATTGTCATTCTTGTAAAGATTTTGTGGGTGTATTTTGTGCTTTATTAATGAGTGGACAGTGACTGAGGGACAGGAAACAAGTGGGGAGAGAGCAAATGACCCAGGTTGGAATCGAACCCGGGTCGCTGGTGTAGTAACCTATTGCCCCACCGTTTGGTCACTGAAGGGCCAAGGCCAACAAAACAATTTTCATGCATGATGATACACCATTATGCTGCATAAATACCTAGTCTTGGCTGCTGTTGTCATAAAAGAAGAGTAACTCATGATGCGGCTACCTTTCTCCCAATACTGTATATTAAGAGCGACCCCATACACAAGATCTAATGAGGGGAGGCGGTTAAGAACTGAGCAGCAGGTCTTGAACGCTATTCTCACGTCCTGCAAAGAAATTCTGTTACAATTGTGTAGCACAGAAAGTGGCTGTCAAGGTTTAGCTTGACCTGTTAATGTTGACTTGTCATTTTTAAAAGTTATTTATTGGATTTTGTTTTTATTATGACCTACCAATGCTATCAATCTATCAAATGAGTTTAAGTTCTTGACAGCAATCACAGTGCATCTAAGTTTTTCATCATGATGACTTGTGATGTCTATGGCAGTTTCGCCACCTGTTGTGTTCACCGGGGCTCAGTATGGCATTGCTGGGTCATTTGACCCCGGCTGAAGTTAAGCTTCGACTTGCTACTGGTGACATCTAGCATGGAACTACAAAAGGATCTGCGAGTGGCTTTGGCCCATCGTTATTGCATTACATAACAATAGGCAGCCGGTTTTATCCGAAGCGACTTACATGATGATGCCTGATCTTAAACCATCACTGTGTCATCGGTTTCTGGCATTGACCTACAAAATGGATGTGTGTGGTGATGTGGCTTTGGCCTCTCATGATGCCTGATCTTAAACAATCACCATGTTATGTCTTGTGCAGGTCACACATGTGGAGCCCTGGGAGAAAGGCAGCAGAAAGACCGCAGGCCAAACTGGCATGTGCGGCGGGGTAAGTAGAAGTACGTGCCTCAGAACCCCTCATTCATCACCTCCGTGTGCATCTTTTAGCCAACGACAAAAAAAAAAATGGTAACCAAAATTTTGTAACTGTGTATGTAATTTTTGCATTGTCAGGTAGTAACGGATGGCAGCGTCCACCAGGCACACGTGTGAATTTTTGGTTTTCCAAATTGAAAATGTCTGTATTAAAACCAGGGTCACTGTAGATTTTTTTAATAGCTTAATGTAGCAATTTTATACAATGTGCGCTGTGCATCGACCAGCTTTTTTTTAAACTTTCTGTCAGCCCTGGGTTAGAATGCAGATACACGCTGTCCCAGTTAAATGCATGGCTTGTGTGTCAAGTTCTTAATACACACTGTCCTAGTTAAATACTTGCCTTGTGTATCGGGTTCTTGGGTGCAAGTCGGACGTACTTCTTCCCATCATTTCCTGTGACTTGGGGCCTCTTGTCTCGGTCCCGCCTCAGTGGGGAATAAAAAGTTAAATAAAAGTTTTCCTTCTGTCTACCTGTGCAGATTAATTTGAGAAGCTTTCTAACATATACCCATTGCTAATGAGAAAGTGACCATTGAATTGTGTTTTTGCGAGATATTGAATAAAATCTGTAATCATTAGTGACGTCGAGCCTCATGTTACAGGGCCAGATGCCTACAGGTAAGGTACGGGAGGTAGTGGTTTGACTTGCGTGGCATCTGTCTCGCAGTAGAGCTCTGATTCACTCCAAATAATTGTCTATTAGAATAAGATGCCCCTAACCACGCCTATACAATGCAAAGGAGTGTGATCAAGTTTCGTCTCCTAAACGGGTGTTGTCCCCTCCGTCGTCTTCCCTTTTTGAGGTGTTTTTTGATGGCTTGCATAAGATATGTGCTACCGCCATCTACAGCGCTAAGGGAACTCCATTTATTCTCAGCCTAAAGTCTCGGCCTCCTAACCAGCGCTCGCCTGACGACACAGGGATCCAGGAAAAAGCCGGGGCTTGATGTATCTTACTCTAATAGGAGGATCTTTGTGCACTCCTTCCTGTCCTGCAGGTCCGTGGCGTTGGCACTGGAGGCATCGTGTCCACGGCCTTCTGCCTGCTGTACAAGCTGTTCACACTGAAGCTGACCCGCAAGCAGGTGATGGGCCTGATAACACACACTGACTCGCCCTACATCAGGGCTCTTGGCTTCATGTACATAAGGTGTGCATCTGCTTAACTCGTACCCACTTACACTTTGAACACATGTCGTAAAGGCAGGGTGTGATGTTATGTAGTACATTTTGTAATTTAAAAATGATTCAGTGGTTCAGTGTGTAAGTATATCTGTTTTTTTGTCTTGCCACAGGTACACACAGCCTCCTAGTGACCTAGTCGACTGGTATGATGGTTTTCTGGATGATGAGGAGGTATGTGGACACGGGTAATGTTTTACAGATTTTTCTCTGTTTATTTTGGATGTAGCGCATGGGGATATAAATTCACTGTAGTGTATTGTATTGTGATGCACATAGCTGATATTCACCTTTGCATTCATTTGGCCTAATGAGTTTGTCGCAACTGGAATAGATAAAAGGCTGCACTGATCCAGGTTTATCAGGGTAAGTATATGTAGAATGTTACGTGTAATTTTAAAGGGCATGCCATGATTTTTTTTTGCTGAAATCATTGTCTCAATTGAGATGTATATAGGACTTGTTGCACGACAAGTAAATAAGTATACCTATATGTTTTGGTTAAAAAACAATATTTCCCCAATATTTTTACCATTAATACAATTATTTAATTTCTGCTACTTGCCCTGTATAAACACTTGAATGGCCTTTTCATTTGAGACAATGGGGCACATCAATTGAATTATAGAAAGGTGTGACTGTAAATTTTTATTTGTTAGAAAGGCATCGCTGCGGTCTGGTGATTGTTGAACAGTCTCGTTAGGAGAGCGGGACTGCCCTATTTAGCAGCTTTGCCAACCATACTGGAATCTTGTTTTCAAAAAAGTACAAACCGTATTTAATATTATGCTCCCTAATATGCATCAACACAAGTAATAACCAAATCCTTGTGATAGGATTTCTAACCTGTCCCATCTATCAACTTTTATTTTGTTTCTTTGGCTCGTGGTGCAACCAGGCCTACTCACAATTGCATTTTTTATATATATTTTTTCCCTATTATCATATTTTTTTAGTTTTTTAATAAATTAATTTATTTTTGTTTTCCTTTAATCCCATGAAACCCACACCCACCTGGCTAATTTCCAATGTTTTCTCCTTTAGATGGCCGTTGCGCAGCAGTTGAATTGGATATTGTATCTCAACACAGTCGGTTTGCGTGTGTGAGTGCAAAGTGGTTTCAGACTTGGTCTCCATGTTGCTGGTGGTGTACGCCTCACTTCCTCTTCTTAGATTGCTTGCACTGCAGGAGCCCCCACACTCTGACCAGCCTCCTTCCCCTCTCGCCCCCTCAAATCTCCTTTTCAACCACGGGCGTAATTTTAGCTGTGGATTTCGGGGACATGCCCATACCACTTTTGAGATAAACCTAGCTTGTCCCCACCACGTTTTCACAAACACAATGCAAAAGTAGCGCACCAGGACTATTAAGCCCTATTAATGCCCCTGCCACTTTCCAGGCCAAACCCCCACCTTGATTTTCAACTACAATTTTGTGGACCCGATTGGCTTAAAGGAGATGGAGGGGACATGTTAAGAATTCTTTTTTATGTGATTGGTTTCTCTTTCTTTGGGTGGGTTGATATTTTTTTTGTCTTTTTGAAAACCTGCAGTGTAAGCACATCTGAAAGAGGATTGAGTTTAGTTGAATTAAAAAAAAAATGTTAATTCAGCCTATGTTCTCAATCCCAATTTATCCAGCCATTATAAATGTTGCTTTTGTGTCCATATTAAGCTAGATGAAGACAGAGGTGAAGTGTCAGTACTTGGTCATCACAAATACTTATATCTCACAATAAATTCTGTTTTAGGACAAGCTTCATAACAAGGGCTTAGCCATTCAGTTTTGTATTGGTTTTTATTTTATGTGACCCAAATCACTGAAGGCTTTCCCTTGGCTTTCCCCTTGGCAGGAGCTGGACGTGAAGGCAGGCGGTGGTTGCGTCATGTCCATTGGCGAGATGCTGCGTTCTTTCCTGACCAAGCTGGAGTGGTTCTCCACACTCTTCCCGCGTATCCCCGTACCCGTACAGAAAATGATCGATCAGCAGATGAAGGCAAGGCCTCGAAAAGTTCCGGAGAAGGAGGAGAAGGAAGAGGAACCCGCACCAGAGCCTGCACACCAGGGCGAACGCAGACGGTGGGTGGCTTGAGACACAGTTGGGAAATGATGAGTTTAGGAGTCTGAGTGTGAGTGACTGATTGTGTATTGGTCATGAAACAAATTGGGATTTAGCACAAAATATGTACCTTATTAATCTGAGGTTGTATGATTAAAAATGACTTTTGATCTTGTATGGTACTACTTGTGTGGTACTTCTTGTACTTCTTTTTTATTTTACTTTATTTTATTGCATATGATAAGTACACCAAGTATTAGGCTTGTGCAATGCGATATAATGACGGCATGTATACTGTAATGCATGCGTTGATACTGCGATGTTGTAAGAGCTAGGCTTTTAAATGCATGTTAAGTAACATATCTGACATATGTCCTGCTTTCCTGTCTCTCCTTCAACAGGAGCCCACGAAGAACCCCCAGTCCCCGCCGCTCTCCCGACCGCTCTCGCTCCCGCAGCCACCACAGAGAACGTCGTGGTGCCAGCTTTGACCGCGAGCTGGAACGTGAGCGAGACCGCCAACGCAAGGAGCGCGAGGGCAAGGGCGAGGCAAGGGACCGGGGTGAGCGGGACAGAGGTGAGCGGGATCGCGACCGAGACCGTGACCGGGGGGAAAGGGGAGAATACGAGCGGAGCGCAGAGAAGCGGAGCAGACGAAGCACCAGCAGGGAGCATCGCAAGGAGAAGGAGCGAGAGCGGGAACGTGACGGAGAGAATGAGCGCAGCCGGCGGAAGGAGAGGGACCACCACCACGAGCGCGACAGGGACAGAGACAAGGACAAAGAGAGGGAGAGGGAGCGGTCGAAGGACAAGAGGGCCAAAGGTGGAGACGGGGAGGAGCGTAGGCATCGAGACGACCGCGAGGACAAACGCCACAGGGAGGAGAAGAAGAGCAAGCGCTCAAGTCGGAGCCGCAGCAAAGAGCGCAGGCACAAGTCCGAGCGCTCCAGCAAGAAGCGGTCGCGTAGCCACAGTCGCGGCCGGCATGAGCAGCCAGAGGACAGGGATCGGGATCGTGGCAGGAAGAAGGAGGGTAGCCAGAGTCGCGAGCGGGACCGAGAGCGTGCTCACAAACGCAGTCGCAGCCCAGAACGCGAGCGCAGCAGACGCAGCCAAAGCCCAGACCATCGCCATGACGGCTCTCCTTGATGACAGAACTCTCCGCTCCAACCACGCCCATCCTCCACCCTTCCACTCTTCCGACCAGACCACAGCTGATTACCCTAACCTTGCACCTCCCTCATCTCGCCACGATTCAGTTAGCTTTCGTCCCAGACGTCCTCTCAAAATCCTGTCCCTTTCCCGCCCAACGTCAATCATCCTGTCTCGTTCCTGGTGTCCAGAGATGGTAGTGTAAAGAGAGGGACAAATGAAGGCTACGTGTTGTAGCATGGGGCCTTGTTTTCCTGGTTCCCCCATTGCTCTGCCTCTGTAGATACATATCTGCACCCCCCCTAGTCTCCTCCCCTACACAAGAGCTATGACTGGCGAAAATAAACAGCTTCTCATTTTTTTCTTGTTTATTTCCCACCCTGTTTTTAATTGTTATGACGCTGTTTTGAGTCTTTCAAAATGCTTTGTACAGAAAGTTCTGAGCAACAGCAAATTTATACCATGCACTGAGCTGTTCTGATATTGTGTTGTTTGGTTCATTGCTCTGTTGCATTCTTTTTTCTAATAAAAAAAATACTTTTGTGAAAGGGGAAATTCTGTTTTCGTTGTTATTGTATTAATAGATGTTGATGTACAGGTCCTGGCCATATAATTAGAACATCATGAAAAAGTTTATATTCTGGGCTTCCATAATGCCCATGCAATGCCTCTGCCATTGACTTCAATATTAAACGCATCATGGCAGTGATTAAAAACAAAGACAGTCCTAACCAACTATTGAACATGACCTGTTATGTAGAAAGTACCAAATTTCAACTGAATTGATGTGACCCGAATTTCTTTTTTTTTTTTTCCTGAAGATAATGCTGATTTTATCACTATTCTAATAATGTGAATTCCTCAAGTCATTGTTTTTGGGAGTTGGATGGCCAAAATATGTAAATGAATGATTGGAATATTTCAAAATATACGCAATGTATCTACAAGCCGTGAAAGTTTAACATTAATGGAATTAGATCAACTTTTTCGTGATATTCTATATGGCCAGGACCTGTATTCCATGAGGCACAGGTAGACAGGCTGCACAGCTCTGGCTTATTTGTATGTGTTGAGTAGAAGGGTTTATTTAATATAGAATCATTCACATTTCAACATTAGTGGTTGATTTACAAACCTGGAGACATTACATGCTGTATTCAGTGTTACATTAAGAGAACCCTTCTGCAAAAAATATCAGCTGACAAACCCTGGTACGTGTGCCAGGTTAACAATATAAAACTTAGTAATTTTCTCATAAAATACACATGATGCTGAATATTAGAAATGTTCATAAGTCTGTTCATTTACAAGGGAATGATTCCATCTTCAATAAAAAAAAAAAATACATCAGGATATTCAGGTATTGCAAATAAAAGTTTAATTATCATAAATCATGAATCTGTATGATAATGGGAGAGGGGTGGAGCCCCCGTTCTGGATACATTTGTACATAATGGCAAAACCCTTTGTCACAAAATGACTGGGCCTTAAACAGTTTTCACCCGCAACCCTATTAGTAGGCTAAATGACCCTGACAAAGCAGTTTCGAGAGATATTTCAGGCTACACTGACCCTGCCCCAGAAAATAGTATGTTTTGGTACACTACAAGAGGTTGTTCTCCAGTGTGTGCCTTGATGGGAAACCTGGATCCATCCCATTTATAATCCAGTGCCACATTTTCCGAATGACCTTGTTCAGCAGTCCAGTTCAACCAGGTGGTTGCCCTAGATCAGTGGTTTTCAAAGTGAGTGCCGGGCGGGGAGCCTTGGCAGGAAAAACTAATTTAATAAATTGAATAACTTAGTATGCCAAAATAAACCCAAAATAAGCTAAACAATATTCCCTTTAGTTAATAACTATTATTATTACTGTATAATCTACTGCATCTCTGAATATTACTACTATTATCTTTATTTTATATATCCCTGTGCGGCACTGGACTCACTTCAGTGACTCCAGACTATGGTTATGAAAGGGGTGCAGGGATAAATAGTGGGGGGTCAGTCACCTGGTGGAAATGGACAGGCAAAAGTCAAGTCATTTGGAATATGTGGCACTGGATTGTATAAGGTATGTCTTTAGGTAACCCATCACTGGTTAAGAGCAAGGAGCAGTCGTGCGTGCGTGCAGTAGACGAGGATCCTAGATGCTGGCCCCAGTGGTGGCGCAGGTCGGCTCGGAGTAAACGCCGCTGCTGAAGGCGTTTACCACCGCCGACACACTGAAGCAGTAGGACGTGGCAGGCTTCAGGCCAGTGACGTCCGATTCCTTGCCGTAGACGGTTGCCACGTCGGACCACAGCGGGCGGGCGTTCAGCTGCTCTCTGACTCGCACCGTGTAGTATGACGCCCCTGGCACGGGCGTCCACTCCACCCGCACGGAGTCTGTGCCCACACGCGTGATGGTCAGCTCAGGGACCAGCAGCACACCTGCAGCCAGAGACGAGTGCACGCATTAAAGGAGTGTTTTTCAACAAGTTACCTGAAATTCAAATCGGGTCTAGGGTGTAAAGAAAAGGGATACTGATAAATATTCACTAATTATAACATAACTAGTAAATATTTGGACGGAAATGCCACATAGAAGTTTAGACTTAAATAAATATCCATAGGTTTAATAGCATACAAGTTAGTTTGTCATGTAATGTGTATGGGATCCCCAGAAATTTGGGGCGTCAAAATGTGGTCTTGAGCCAAAAAAGGTTGGGAACCATTGCATTAAAGGTGCACTGTGTAGGATGGGGACTCGAGTGGGTATTGCAACTATGCTGCTCATTGAAACTTATGCCTATTGCCAAATTTGATCTTTTTATGAATATTTACTAAATTATAAACTAATATTTACTAGTATGACAATGTATAGTACGTTTTGCAGCTAAAAAAATGTCTATTAGAAATTCAAAACGGTAGACATGGAGAACATCCACCTTTTCATAAAAAGTGTATAATGAATACTTCGTGAAACAGGTAACATTTATGAAAGGGCAACATGAATTCTGTCAAGAAACTGCTAAAAAATATTACACCTTTAAGTTATAGATGTGGGTGGGGTTCTATTTTTTACCAAATCGACGTCTTAATGTGGTAAAGTGATGATGAAATCCCTGAGTCCTTACCTAGATCTCTTTTCCTGCGTTGATGGACTGCTGCAGGAATAATAGCGAAGAAATGGATCATTAGTTACATCTGTGTTTGTGAATTTTCGAAAGACACACATCAACCACTTAAACAATACATTCACTTTCAAAAAGCATAAAACACAGCAGAGAGATAGCGACAGTGTGTGTGTGTGTGTGTGTGTGTGTTTACATCTGCAATGTGCAGCTGTGCCTCCCTCACCATGTGTGACGCTGGTCTCGGTGCTTTCCCCACCATCATTGCTGGCCGTCACTGCAATGTCATTGCTGGCGACGCTTGCTACACTGCAAGAGAGCTCTGTGGTGTTGCATATCTCCACCCTGTTGGAGCCGGACACGTCGTAGACACTGTACTCGGTGGCCAACGCAGAGGCGTTCCAGGACACCACAGCGGACGTGTTTGAGCCAGTGAACTTCACCGTTGGGGTAGGACAGGGAGCTGCAAAGTAAGGTAAGGCAAGGTAGTTAGTGTGATGATGACAGACCACTTACGGAGGACCAGGGGGGTATACTAAGAAGCTGGTTCAGTGGTAAACTAGGTTAAGTTCACCTTATGGTAGAGGTAAATCATCTAATAGAAGAGCCTTGAGTCCTCATGAGCCTTGAGTCCTCTATTCTGCAGGTGCATGCTTTTCTATAGGTTTACCATTTAGGCCAACTAAGATTGGTTTATCACTAAACCATGTTCTGAGTATAGCCTACCCCCCCAGTGGCCTGATGTGCAAAACTTGCTTGCGCACATAAAAGCTTCGTAAGTAACTTTTCACACACATTTTCAGATGTACTAATGCTGACTTTACACACTTTACGTGTGTTTGTACTGTAGGCCTACTAAGTTTCATACCACATGAATCAGCATCAAAACCTGTTTATATGCATGGACTGCTACATTTTAAATTTTCATATTTTCACTTGTGCAAAGATTCAGTAGTGTTGGGTTGGGCTCTCATTGCATTGTACTGTATGTATTCGTATTCCCCTTGGGGAGGGAGCTTTCAGATTACTTTAGTTCGGGGCCGGCCACCACTGTCAACGGCTCTGCACGAATGTACAAACAGTACATTCTAGTTAGAGTATATTTTGTACCGCAGAGACCATGGAATGTGACAAAAGGTTCAGCCCATTGAGTGTAAATGGAAGTTTCTAATATACAATCAATGGTTCAGCCAAACCTGTGACGCCAGTGACGGCGGCCGATCTGGGGCCCACGCTGCTGGGAGAGCTCCTGGCGCACACGGTGGCGGAGTACGTGGAGCTGCAGGGCAAGGGCAGCTCGAAGAAGGTCCTTTGGGTCCAGTAGGAGGACACCTCCATCTGCATGGCGGGGTCTCCGTCTATGCTGCCCGTTATCTCCACCTCATACTGGGCCCCGGGGCAGTCCACAGGGTCCCACGCAAACATCAGCATCTGCATGTCAGCCTGCGCAGGCAGGTGACTGACCTGCAGCCACTCAGGAGCGCACGGCACTGGTAGGGTTGGGGAGGGGGGGAAGGCGAGGGGTAAGGTTGCAAAGGAGACACATTGAAACAAATATTGACTTTTCTACTGAGTACCCTGTCATAATTGATGCAATCTGGGGGTCAGAAAGCTATACATTGAAACTCTGTCACTCACCAATAATGTATTTACACTAGGGCTGTAATGATCCACTCAACTCACGATTCGGTTCGTATCACGTTTTTGTCAAACGGTTCGATACAACCAACAATTTTTCAAATGTATCTTTTGTAATTAATTAATTAATTTGCTTTTGTGTTCTGGACTGAAGGGTAACAGAACTTTTAAAGGGTGTATCGGGATACCGCCTTCTTGCACCACGATGCATATCCTGATTTAGGTTCCATACATTATCGTCACAGCCCTTATTTACAGTGACATTAACACAACATTAATGCACTTAGCAGATTTACTTTAGGTCACGATGGATGGCTGTACTGGCAGCAAGTGTGTGTGTGTGTGTGTGTGTGGTTGTTTGTGAGTACCTTGACTGCTGTTCAGTGGCTGGCTGGGGGCTGAGGTGCACATGCCATCGGAGGCCTGCACACTGAAGGTGTAGAACAGGCCACACACCAGCCCGTCCATCACGCACCAGGGCTCCGTGTTGTCACATGGTATCACGCTGCCGTTGTCCGCCTGGCCCAGAGCCGAGTAGCGAATGGCGCTCACACTCGGGGCCCAAGACAACACCGCCGTACTGTTCCCGCACTCCGCAGCCAGAGTCAGGTTTACAGGTGGGCAGGGCACTGAAGGAAAGGAACAGGAAAGACACCGGCCAGGGTTAGAACAGAGCATGGAGAACCACAGACCACAGTTAGAACAGACCATGGACATGGAAGCCGAGAGGGGGGGGGGCAAAGGGGTCAACCGTCCCAGGCCCAGGGGAGCACGGGGGCCCAGGATTGGGTCCTCATAACATTGTAGGAATTGAGGGAGGGCCCCTTTCAGATAACTTTGTCCCGGGCCTGACCAAAGCTGTCAGCGGCCCTGAACACGGAGATACAATGCAAACCACATTAGAACAGAACATGGAGAAGCACACATGGAATAGAATAGAATAACAAGAATAGAAGCAAAATAATTTGAGATTCTACAACGTGCCGAACCTCTGGGTTGGAATGACACTGAATATAACCCACTGTTATAACAAAAGCATAATAAAAGATCTGATTTTACAACAACTTTAACTTGCGAAAGAAGAGTAGACAACACATAATTGGACGCCACATATTTGAAACAAACTTGAAACACTTCGGCCATGTACCCTTCGTATTTTGTAGATACCTGCCTACACAATCAGACCTGTAAATGTACCCAAAAGATCTTATATTTCATGGCAAATGGTAAAAAGATTCAAGGACAAAAAACAAACAAACAAAAAATCAGTCAGACCAGTGCACCAAAAACCACCACAAAGACTTTTTAATTTAGGTTATATGAATATAGGTGTGTGTATGTACAGTGTATATATATATATATATATATATATATATATATATATATATATAAAGGTTATATGGTTGAGCCAGTTAGTCAATAGCCCATCAGTTTCTGAAGTGAATTTTAAATTAAAGTGCATCAAGTTCTAGCAATACATATGACTTTGCTTGGTTTTCCATACACAGGACGATTATAGCTACAGCAAATAAATGACGTCACAATCAACCGGGTTGATAAATGATTTTCCATCAACATGTTAGCGGAGTAGAATGCAGTTTGTGATTAATATGTAGGAAAGAGAATATCCTGCGAGAGACGCAAAATAAACTGTCATCATCAGGTGTTCAAACAAACCGTAAGAGCTGGAACTCTCCAGCCAGGTCCAGTCATAGCTTCTACGCCTCTTTTCTATATTGCTTTAAATCTTTTTCCATCAACTAGTATTGACAAAACTTTAGAAAAAACGTCTGTTGTGAGCAAATTAAAGTTGAGCGACAAAACTGGCGTTAGAAGACACATGATGGGGGGGGGGGAGTTACGCTGCTCTATCTTCTTTGTCGTGTTAAAGCATATCAGCTTTTTAATGGAAAAATCACTAATCTGCACTTAAAGTGCCCAGCTTCAGTCTGTAATACAACCACTGTGGAGGAACCCCTAAAAAAAAAAGCCACACCCCAAAGAACTAAACGACTACAGACCGGTAGCCCTCACATCCCATATAATGAAGACATTCGAGCGTGCGCTTCTGCTCAACATACTGAAACCCCAAGTTCACCACGCACTAGACCCACTACAATTTGCCTACCAGGAGAAGGTGGGAGTTGAGGATGCTATTCTGTATCTGCTGCACAGAATGCATTCTCACCTGGACAAAGGAAGCAGTGCTGTTAGAATCATGTTCTTTGATTTCTCCAGCGCCTTCAACACAATACAGCCACTACTGTTGAGAAACAAACTACTGCAGATGGGAGTGGAGACTGGGCTGGTGAACTGGATCACAGACTACCTCACAGGAAGGCCCCAGTTCGTCAGACTAGGTGACCTCACATCAGAGACTGTAGTCAGCAGCACTGGAGCTCCACAAGGAACGGTGCTCTCCCCCGTGCTGTTCACCCTGTACACCACTGACTTCAACTACAACACGAAGACCTGCCACATGCAAAAGTTCTCGGATGACACGGCCATTGTTGGATGCATCAAAGATGGGCAGGAGGGGGAGTACAGGGGACTGGTGGAGAACTTTGTCAAATGGTGCAGAACCAACCAGCTGCGGCTGAACACCACCAAAACCAAAGAAATGGTGATTGACTTCAGGCGAACCACCCCACCCCTGGTGCCTGTCTCTATCGAGGGGGAGACTGTGGAGACAGTCTCCACATACAAGTACCTGGGTGTTCACCTGGACTCTAAACTGGACTGGTCTGCCAACTCACATGCACTGTACAAGAAAGGCCAGAGCAGACTCTACTTTCTGAGAAAGCTGAGATCTTTCAATGTCTGCAACAGACTCCTGCAGATGTTCTACCAGTCTGCCATGGCCAGTGTGCTCTCCTATGCTGTGGCATGCTGGGGTGGCAGCATTAGGAAAAGAGATGCTGGACGGCTCGACAGGCTGGTGAGGAAAGCAGGGTCTGTTGTAGGCACAGAACTGGACGCCCTCACAACCACAGCCGACAAGAGGACACTTGGCAGATTGGACTCTATTTTGGACAACGACAAGCACCCACTGTACCCAGTCCTCAACAACCAGAGAAGCCTGTTCAGCTACAGACTGCGCGCCATCTCCTGCAAGACAGACAGGCTGCGGAAGTCCTTTGTACCCAGGGCCATTCAGCTTTTCAACACTGCACAGAAGGACACACAAAGAGAGATCATCATAGGGGACTGGACTGCATAAACAGATCCCACTCCTGCATACTCTTTTTACCTGGACTCTCTACCCTTCGACTCCTTTTCAGCGGAATGCACAGCTGAGTGTGTGTGTGTGTGTGTGTGTGTGTGTGTGTGGTGTGTGTGTGTGTGTGTGTGTGTGTGTGTGTGTGTGTGTGTGTGTGTGTGTGTGTGTGTGTGTGTGTGGGTAGTTACTCAGTCTGCGATGTGTGTAACCCCCCTGACTACTGATACTCCTGGACTATGTACACTTTATTTTTGGTGTGTGTGTGTGTGTGTGTGTGTGTGTGTGTGTGTGTGTGTGTGTGTGTGGGTGTGTGTGTGTGGAGTGACACAGGGGGTGACTTGTGTTTAACCCCCCATCTCTTTTTCTAAGGAATACAATGGACATTGTTCTAGGAAAGAGACTATGGACACTCCTGGACACTTTATGGCCACCTTGTCTTGGCTACTATGTGCCACTTAGCTAAGGCACATGTGAACACTGGACACTTTACACTTTATATTTTTGGTGTGTGTGTGTGTGTGTGTGTGTGTATGTGTGTGTGTGTGTGTGTGTGTGTGTGTGTGTGTGTGAGAGAGAGAGAGATGCCTTGGCAATAAGTATGCAACAGCGAGCTATATATGATTATTTTATTTTATGTGTAAATATGTGTGTTATGTCTTGTGGACAATGTCTTTATGTCTTTATTTATGTGTGTATGCTACTTGACACCTTAATTTCCCCCTGGGATCAATAAACGATACTCTACTCTCTACTCTACTCTACTCTCCGAGGAACCCTTTAGAAAATTGTGGGGTTCTTCCAAGCACCTAGTATGTTCATCAAAGAAACTTTGGTGGTTCACCCACGATGGCAAGTGATATGAATACGAGGGTTCTTTGAGGAACCATTATTTTTAACAGTGTCATCACAGCTCAACACTTGCATATGCTTGTATCACCCAATTCAGATGTATATTCTTAATAATTACTTTCAGCTTCACCAGTAAGTTGCCAAAATGCTTCTAAAAAAGTTCACCGCTTTAGCTCTAAACTGTGACAGGGTGGTTTTCTAGACTATATTCTCTGCTGCAGCAGCATTGAAGTGTCTCACCTGAATGTTTCTGTACTATGTTGCTTGTCTGGTTGTGACAAATCATCCCTGTGACAATGAATGTGTACAGCTGACCACAGTGCAGGTTGCTGATCTGACAGGAAGAGGTATTTGAGCTGCAGGTCAGGCTGTTCCCATCGGCATCCTTGGCTATTGCTGTGTATTCTCCAGGGATCACAGCTTCCCACATGACATTCGCTGAGTTCGACTGACAGATAACGTCCACTTGTGTCAGGTTCACTGCACAAGAGGCTGTAGGGGGGAAAGGAGAGCAAGGTCTTCAATTTTACTTAAAGGACTAAAAGGATGACATAAAACTCTGTTACAATGAAGCAGGCCATAACAGTATGTACGGGGTGCACTGACTTCAGTATCCACAAAGCAGTCAACTGAGATTAATTTATAGATCACTGATCCATTGGAAAACACAGATGTGAACTACTTAAACTCTCAAATGGCGTCCTTCAGGCCTCTGCCTTTGGCCCCTATTGTTTTGTTATTCACTATCTCCTTCTTGACCACATCATTCAACATCACTGGTTTAACTTGACCATTGTGCTAATCACCCTACACTCAATAACAATGCAGGTCTGAGATCTGCTTTCATGTTGAGGTTGTAGGAATTAAAAATTGTAGACATTGTACTATGGAGCAGCCCTAGCTGCAGAGGTAACTGTACTTGAGCTGAGTGTCTTAGCATGCTGTCTGACCTTGGCTGATTGGCGTAGGTGGACTTGGGTCACTGCTGCAGCCATGAGCGTGGGCCGTGACGGTGACGTTGTACTCTGGTCCACAGGGAAGGTCACTGAGAGAACAGTTATTGCTGAAGGAATTGCATGTGGACACAGTCATGCCCTGGCTGTTAGTGGCATTCGCCATATATCTGACCCCTTGCTGCCCCTGCTGATTCCAGCTGACAAGTGCCTCTTGGGTGTCGCAGTCCAAGGATGCATTGACAGACGATGGAATGCATGGAACTGCAAGATGGAAAGGACACAAGTTACACATCTATACTCCACTTTGCACAACATAAGGTATATTAGCAGGTCCTGAGTGAACTAATAGTGCAGAGATCTTCAGTTATAAATGTGTCAATTGCAGGACTTTTACTAAAACATTACCTGGCCTGCCCATGCAGTATTTCCTGCTGCACAAAACGTATCAACCAAGCTTGCCAAGACTTTAAAGACCAGTCAAAGTTGAATCTCTATGTCAATAAAATACTATACACCTTACAACAAGTCTATGTAGCCATCTCACCTGTCCAGATATCCTGGGTGTCACTGGTGGTATTGCAGTTGTTGCCTATAGCTGTAACAGACATATGGTACATGATACCACACTGCAGGCCACTGATGCTACAGGAAGTGCTGTTACTGTCACAGAAGAGTGGACTTCCATTGGTGGTCTGCATGGTGACCAGGTGGCTTAGCGCTCCATCTGCAGGGTTCCATGATATGGTGGCCGTGTCTGACACACAAGCTGGACTCACCATCACATTTGTAGGGGCACAGGGAGCTGGAAAAGGTCAAAGGGTTAAAGTAAGGACACCAAAGGACTTTACAGAAGTCACAGGAGAACATGATGCAGATTTCAAATGTCTTCAGGTGCAGAGTGACAAGTGGCCCAGACATGGAGAATCTATTTGTTTCATTCATTTGTGAATTCTGTTCTCCCCCATCTCCCACTGGTTCTCTATCTAAAACTTAGCATATCTTAAGCTTCAGTCCTTACCTGGCTCCAAGTCCATTGGCTGGCTGGGAGTGCTGGAGCATGTGCTGCCCGTAGCAACCACCTGAACGCTGTAGTCCACTCCACAGCTGAGACCTCTGAGAGTACAGCTGTGCTCATGCCCATTGTCCTGGCAGGTGACGTTGCCCTGGCTACTGATAGCAAACGCCTGGTACGAATCCGCCCCCTCACTGTGGCCCCATGACACAACGGCACTGCTGTTGGCACAGTCCACCTCCACAGAGACATCCTCAGGGACACAGGGCACTGCAGGAAGATGGAGGACATTCATGAGATGGGCTTGGGCTCAGCAAGTGTTTTAATGCTACTGTATCTACAGTCAGTAAAACATACGCCTTACAACAAGTCCATGTAGCCATCTCACCTGTCCAGATATCCTGGATGTCACTGGTGATATTGCAGTTGTTGCCTATAGCTGTAACAGACACATGGTACAGGGTGCCACACTGCAGGCCACTGATGCCACAGGAAGTGATGCTACTGTCGCAGAAGAGTGGACTTCCATTGGTGGTCTCCATGGTGACCAGGTAGCTTAGCGCTCCATCTGTAGGGTTCCATGATATGGTGGCCATGTCTGACACACAAGCTGGACTCACCATCACATTTGTAGGGGCACAGGGAGCTGGAAAAGGTCAAAGGGTAAAGTAAGGACACCAAAGGACTTTATAGAAATCCCAGAAGAACATGAAGCACTATTGACATGTCTGCCTTCACATGCAGAGTGAAAGCTCTGACCCAGATATTGATAATCCAGTTTGTTTCATTAGTTTCTGAATGCCGTTTTCTCCATCTCCAGTGGTTCTTTATCAAAAAGACTAAGCTTAGCTTCAGCCTCAGTCCTTAATCTCAGGAGAACATGATCACAGAGACTGGAAATCTCTGACATGATGCAGCATTCAGCCTCTGTCCTTACCTGGCTCCAAGTCCACTGGCTGGCTGGGAGTGCTGGAGCATGTGCTGCCCGTAGCAACCACCTGAACGCTGTAGTCCACTCCACAGCTGAGACCTCTGAGAGTACAGCTGTGCTCATGCCCATTGTCCTGGCAGGTGACGTTGCCCTGGCTACTGATAGCACACGCCTGGTACGATTGCGCCCCCTCACTGTGGCCCCATGACACAACGGCACTGCTGTTGGCACAGTCCACCTCCACAGACACATCCTCAGGGACACAGGGCACTGCAGGAAGATGGAGGAGGACATTCATGAGATGGGGTTGAACCTCAGTATTTTAAGGGACCATCAATGGACTGCAGACGTAGTTTCTGACGCACAGAACATATTCACCACTTTCCATTTGACACATTATTGAAAGGGCGAACCATACCGGTAGATGGAAAATGGAGTGCATGGAACTAAAGTAGGGATGCAAACGATTAATCGATTAATCGACTTTAATCGATCAATGCATTAATAAACACATTAATCACAATTAATCAACAATTAGACTGACAAGAGACCCAGGTGAAATGGGCATGTGAAGAGTGTGTGTGAATAGGGGTGTGAATAGTGGGAATATATAAATCACCTTTGGATTAAAGAATTGAAATAGAATCAACTTAAATGTGGTATTTTGTCTCAATTTTTTCCGAGAAACATTGAGATTTTGGGAGGAAAACGCCTCATCAATTAATCGTAAGTCGATCGATAAGACTATAAACTAATGATTAATGAATTAATCGATAATTTGCATCCCTAAACTAAAGTTAAAAGATTAGCAAGAGATGGGCTCAGCATAAAACAGTTGTTGCAGCAAAACCTGTTTAGACCCATGCTGTAAACATCTTTACTATAACAATCCTAATTGAAGCAGTTTGGTATAAACTAGCTGAAATGTCAAATTCAAACCACAAGCTTTGTTGCTCTAAAACAATTAACACATACTATGGCTTACTGCCTTAGTTAAGTATAAGTCCATGTAGCCTCTCACCTGTCGTGATATTCTGGGTGCCACTGGTGCTATTGCAGTTGTTCCCTATAGCTGTAACAGACACATGGTACAGGGTGCCACACTGCAGGCCACTGATGCTACAGGAAGTGCTGCTACCGTTGCAGAAGAGTGGACTTCCATTGGTGGTCTCCATGGTGACCAGGTAGCTTAGCGCTCCAGCTGCGGGGGCCCATGAAATGGAGGCTGTGTCTGACACACAAGCTGGACTCACCGCCACATTTGTAGGGACACAAGGAGCTGGAAAAGGTCAAAGTTTAAAGTAAGGATACCAAAGGACTTAACTGAAAACTCAGAAGAACATGACATAGGTTTGAAATATATGCCATCACATGCAGAGTGACAGCTCTGACTCTTGAACACAACCACCAGAAGAACAGCACTAGAATCGGATGTGGAGGATCTGTTTGCTGCAATCATTTCTGAATGCTGTTCTCCCCATCTCCATTGGTTCTTAATATACGAAAATACTTAGTTCAGTTTCAACACTAGTGGGTTATGGATATACCTGTATATGCACCACAGACTAATATGTCACATCATCACAGCTCAAAACTAGCGTTGGCATGCCGCCCAATTCAGGTTTGTGTAAAGTCTGCTTCCTTTTATCATCATCTGAAATGACATGCACAAGAATGGCTTTAAGCTTCAGAAGATAAGAACTAAATTCTGCTTAAATAGTTTGTGCGTCTTGGCTCCACACCTCAGTCAGGGATCAAAAGGCTTTTATCCACATGCAACACGGCTGTGCAGTGCCGTGTCGTGTCGAGCTGAATGTTGCTGTTAAGCCAGCCCGATTTGTTTCTATTACAAATCGTGTTACCCGGAGTATGGTTGGCGTTATGTTTTTCACATTGTCACATAGCATTACTTTACGTAAGCTAGTTGACTTCATGTAAGGCCGACAGTCAGATAGCCCATCTAACGGCTACGAATAGTTTCAGTGACTTCGTATTTAGATACTACAATGTTGATTTCTGCCTTCGATTTTAACATCAAAGTAATACAGTGTCAAACTAAAAAGCATTCCAAGAGAGTTGATCTGGTGGCCGCCATGATTATTTTTGATTCACCGGTGAGGACAAGCTGACGCACAGGATTCTGGGTAGTAGGGAGCGAAAGACCCGCTCAGCTCGGTTCAGCCGGTCAAAGAAACGAGGGCTGATTTTCGAGCTGTGTCATGGTGTGTCGTGCCGTTACTGATCGAAACGAGAAAAATGGCGGCCGAGTCGTGCTGTGTCGACATGTACCGGTAGAAAACGGGCAGTGGAAAAGAGCCTTGAGACTATATTCTCTGTTGCAACAGCACTGAAGTGTCTCACCTGAATGTTTCCGCACTACATTGCTTGTCTGGTTGTGACAGATCGTCCCTGTGACACTGAATGTGTACAGCTGACCACAGCGCAGGTTGCTGATCTGACAGGAAGAGGTATTTGAGCTGCATGGCAGACGGTTCCCATCATCATCCTCGGCCATTGCTGCGTATTCTCCAGGGATCACAGCTTCCCACATGACATCCGCTGAGTTCGACTGACAGATAACGTCCACTTGCGTCAGGTTGACTGCACAAGAGGCTGTAGAGGGGGAAGGACAACAACGTCTTCAATCTTTATGACTAAAAGGACAACATGCAACCCTGTTACAGTGTAGCAGCCCATAACAAGGTATATGGGGCGCACTAGCTTAACTATTACCAAGATAGTCAACTCGAAATACACTAATTCATAAATCACTGAAAGTACTTAGTTGTTGCAAACATGTCAGCACTCAAAATCATATTAAGCTCTAAATCTTAGCACTGATTAAAATCTAAATCCCTAACTCACTCCATGGTATCATTGGTATTTGACTAGTTTTTCACTGGAGAGAAGCTTGTTTCCATTGGAAAGCACAGATGTAAACTAACTACTCTCTGACATGGCGTCCCTCAGGGCTCTGTCTTTGTCCCCTATCGTTTTGTTATCCACAATCTCCTTCTTGACCACATCATTCCACAACACTGATTTCACTTTCACTATTCTACTGATCACCCTACACACTATAACCATGCAGAACTGCTTTCATGTTGAGGTCGGAGGAATAGTAATAGTAGAATCTAACAATAAGGTAACTCAGTCTGGCTCTATTTCACTAAATTGTACCTCTTGTACTATGAAGCAGCCTGAGCTGCAGAGGCAGCTCTATTTGAGATGAGTGTCTTAGCATGCTGTCTGACCTTGGCTGATTGGCTTAGGTGGACTTGGGTCACTGCTGCAGCCATGAGCGTGGGCCGTGACGGTGACGTTGTACTTATGTCCACAGGGAAGGGCACTGAGAGTGCAGTTCTCGCTGAAGGAATTACATGTGGACAGAGTAGCGCCCTGGCTGTTAGTGGCATTCGCCATATAGCTGACCCCTTGCTGCCCATGTTGATCCCAGCTGACAAGTGCCTCTTGGGTGATGCAGTTCAGCGATGCATAGACAGACGATGGAATGCAGGGAACTGAGAGATAAACAGGACATGAGGTCAACATTTGGACTGTTATTGACACTATAATAATATAGCTATTGGGGTACAGCCTGAGTAGAGTTACCTGTATACTGCTAATGTATTCAGGTGGACAGCTGCTGATAGCTTTAAAGTTAAAGTCAAATCTATATGTACTATAAGCAGTTTTGTTAATTTACTCAGTTAAACACATGCCTTACAATAAGACCATGTAGCCACCTCACCTGTCCAGATATTCTCGGTGTCACTGGTGCTACTGCAGTTGTTGCCTATAGCTGTAACAGACACATGGTACATGGTACCACACTGCAGGCCACTGATGCTACAGGAAGTGCTGTTACTGTTGCAGAAGAGTGGACTTCCATTGGTGGCCTCCATGGTGACCAGGTACCTGTAGCTTAGCGCTCCATATGCAGGGTTCCATGAAATGGAGACCGTATCTGACACACAAGTTGGACTCACCACCACATTTGTAGGGACACAGGGAGCTGGAAAAGGTCAAAGATTAAATAAGGACACCAAATGACTTTACAGAAATCTCAGGAGAACATGATCACAGAGACTGGAAATCTCTGACATGATGCAGCATTCAGCCTCTGTCCTTACCTGGCTCCAAGTCCACTGGCTGGCTGGGAGTGCTGGAGCATGTGCTGCCCGTAGCAACCACCTGAACGCTGTAGTCCACTCCACAGCTGAGACCTCTGAGAGTACAGCTGTGCTCATGCCCATTGTCCTGGCAGGTGACGTTGCCCTGGCTACTGATAGCAAACGCCTGGTACGATTGCGCCCCCTCACTGTGGCCCCATGACACAACGGCACTGCTGTTGGTACAGTCCACCTCCACAGACACATCCTCAGGGACACAGGGCACTGCAGGAAGATGGAGGACATTCATGAGTGCAAAATAAACCATCTAAAAGTCGAATCAATACTGGTGTTAAAATAAAAGCTTTTCAAATAGCTTCAAACACGTGTGAACAAATTACATTAAGATAATTAGTGAGTGTGCAAAGAACAAACATACATGAGTATGGTGGTATTGACAAGTGACGAATGAAATGATTTAACTAAGGTATTACCAAAACAACGTTCTCATGTTAGCTATGTCTTCAAAACTCCCAGAATTTACCTCCAGTCAAAGGTGCCCCAGTAGCTGTGGTGTTGCACTGGCTGTTGACAGCCGTGACAGACACCGCATAGCTCTGTCCACACGGCAGCGACGTCACACTGCATTCGTTGGTGGGATACATGCAAGCGTACACGTCGCCACCAGCCTCGAGCATGGCTGTGTAGTACTCTGTGCCATTGCTCTCCACCCAGCTGACCATAGCAATGTTGCTCAGGCAATCTATGGAGCTGGACACGTGTGTGGGTGCACACGGCTCTAAATGTTGAAAAATGAAGAAAAAAACACACAATAGCCTTAGTCTCACTGCAGGGCCAGCCCCGGGCTGGCCCGGACAAAAGGGGGCTGACGGTGATCTCATCAAAAGGGGGCTAGGTGCTAAAGATGGCCGCCGGGCCAGGTTGTGGGGCTAAGGGCCGCTTTCCCTGGCCCGTCGAATTCGATGGGCCAGCAAGCACCGCCGAGGCTCGGAGGCGGGGTCAACCTCGGGCGATATAGCCCACGTGCGATATAGCCTACCAGACCTTCGGCGATAATAGCGCAAAAGCTAAATAAGCCGACATAAATGTCATGTGTGAGTATTTGTGAGACACTTTTTATTGGTGTCCAGTGGAAAGCATGCCAAATCACGATAATGGCACAAGAGTTGGCGGCTAAAAGCAGAAAAAAGCCGACATGACTTAGCTATGACATCCCAAGTTTAAGTGTAGTGGTGCCCATGATGCCCTGATAACAACAAAAAAGTTATGTTGGCTAAATAACTTTAAAAACACAAACAGAAGTGCCAAAGTTGCATCTTATGAAATTATGCCATAAGAAATAATTTGCCCAGAATTTAGCGATAAGTCCCCCATGCAGCCACATTATTACACAGTAAAGCACAGCTGTTATTGACTTAGGCCTATTTAAAATCATCCTCACTCTGCTGCCCTAGTGTCTCATGTTTTGCAGACATACTAAACCATAGGCATACGTTTTGCAGACATGTGCCATAGTGCGCACACTTAGAATTCCCTGCAGGACACACACCGATGTTATGCAGATTGAACGACTTGTAGGCTACGCTACTTCCGTGGCTACTTTAATAAATAGTCGCTATTCCCCTGGCTCATCATTTTCTATAGCAGCTGATGAAGATGCTATGTCTCCGGGATTTGGTCTCTTTTCACATGGTAACTTATTCAATTACCTGCACATTCACCATGAATAGACAGGTGGCACGCCGCAACGAGGGGGTGTGTCGCTATGTCCGGGGCTCATAATTTTCTATAGCAACTGATGAAGGTGCTATGTCTCCGGGATTTGGTCTCCTTTCACATGGTAACTTATTCAATTACCTGCACATTCATGTCTCGCTATGTCCGGGGCTCATGCTTCTGTGCGCTATTGGGGGGATTAACTGGGCATGTTCGCACGTCTCCTTCTGTTCACTCTCAGTTGTCGAGCTGCTCGTATTTTCATGCGTCTTTGTCTTCTTAACATGCGCTGCGTCCCATACAGCTTCTGAATCGACAACTTTGCCATGTAATAAAACTGTTCTTGAAAGGCAAGCCATTTTCTTTGCAGTTCTTGTCGTCTTTGTCCGTAGGCTACGAGCCAAACGGCGACCTGCTCCAGCAGAGTTTGCTCCATTTTGGGGCGAAAGTGGGCTGTGCCCGACTGACGTTTCACAAACAAGGCGTGTACCTGAATGTGCCTGGGGTCGGCTATGAGTCCGATCAGGCAAAAAATGGCCCGGGGCCGGCAGCTCCGAGCCGGCCACTCTCCTGAGCCCCGGGCGGCCCCGGGCCGCTGAAGCGCGGCTAATGAGACCAAGGCTAATGATTCACAATCAGCACCTACATGCTGAACTCATCAGGGATTTTTGTGGTTTGAATACACATATAGACTATGAAGTCATTTACATGTCTTTTTTTTGTTTGTTGTGTTACCACCGACCTTTCTAAAATAATTTTTCAAGAACACACCTGTTTGGAGACTTGTGGGCTCGCTTGTAGACTCGCCTCTGCACCTGCTGTTGAGTGCTGACACAGTGAGGCTGTAGTTCTGGCCGCAGGTGAGCTCGGAGAGCTGGGCGCTCGTGTCGTTGGTGCTCAGCGCCACCGGGTGCCCGAATGGAGCCTCGGCCCTCACAACGTACGTCTGGGCCCCAGCACTGTCGCTCCAGTGCAGAGAAGCGGTTTTGGACATGCAATCGAACGTGGCCATAGGAGGCTCAGGGATGCACGGAGCTGAGGACAAAGCAGGAGAAAGAGTTGGAAAATCTACAGTGACTAGCACTGTGCTGTGCAGAAACCAGATTTCAGCCTTAGCACTGCTAATTCAATTGTGGGCAATGCAAAATTAAATATTACTTAAAAGGGATATTCTAAGGCGCATAATCTAATCAAATTGTTTTTTTTTTGTTTTTTATTTATTTATTTATTTTATTTATTTATTTATTTTTAGCAAGCATGTTTATCCAGAGCAACTTTGGAGTACAAAAACAAAGCTACAGCCGCAACTTCATACACAGACATACCGTAGTACAGTACACTGTATGTATATGCGTATGTCTTACCCATGTGTATGGTAGTGGTGTTGCTGGGTGGGCTGGTGCAGTTGCCATCGCTAGCTGTGACCCTGACAGTGTAGCGCTCGCCACACTGAAGGTTGTCCCAGGTGCACCATGTTTCGTTCGTCACACAGGGGAGCATCTGACCATCGCTTGCCGTTGCCGTGGCATTATACATCAACATTCCGTCACCGCTGGACTCGGACCAGCTCACTGATGCCACGTGAAGCTCACACTCCACGAAGGCGGTGACATCAGCAGGGACGCATGGGGCTATGGGGATTGGCCAAAAGTTAGGCTGAGACACAGCTAAAATGTCACTACAAAAATATTTTGTTTTTGAGACTTTAACCCCTTAGCGCAGAGCCTATGTTATAACCTTACTGACACGAAAATTGTAATGGCTATGTCACAATCTGTTACTGGGTTACTGGGCACTGGGTTACTGGGCTCTGGGTACTGTCATAGCAATGTTGTTATTATGTAGTTGAGTATTTTCAGCAAATAGTGAATAGGCCTGCCGGCGACCCCATCTCCACTAAGAGGCTACTCACATTGGCA
Organism: Engraulis encrasicolus; assembly: GCF_034702125.1. NCBI lineage: Eukaryota > Metazoa > Chordata > Actinopteri > Clupeiformes > Engraulidae > Engraulis > Engraulis encrasicolus. The sequence continues at coordinate 10,648,293 of NC_085872.1, forward strand.
GAAGGCATACTCTTTGCCACTCTGCCAGTGGATTGACTTGTATGGATATGTATACCTGCACATTGCACAAGTGGGATGGCGTCCACGCCATTGTCATTTATGCTACAGATAAAGAAGATACGTATACCATATTACAGTATTTTGATTACTATTCAAGAGAAACGTGAACATATAAAAAGTATTTTCACATGTACTTGACTACCTGACCCAGCGTGCAGCATAACAACTGGTTCAGGCCATGGTCATCTCCCGCAGGGATTATTGCAACTCCCCCCTGGCAGGCCTACGGTACCTGCCTGTGCAATAAATCCACTGCAGATGGTTCGGAACACAGTGGCGCTTTTGATATTCACTCAACCCAAAAGGTCCCATGTTACTCCTCTATTTATCGAGTTTCACTGGCTAGTACTGGTGGCTGCCCGGATCAAGCACAAGGCCCTGACCCTTACCTGCAAAACCTCAGGAACAGCCCCAGCTTATCTGATGGACATACTAAGGCCTTATGTTGCTGAGTGAGCTGCCCAACACAAACCACCTAGCCATTCCCCTGCTCAATCTAAGTGATCCCAGTCAAAACTGTTCTCTGTCATTGTCCCTCAGTGGTGGAACAAACTTCCTGAATTGACGAGACAAGGGTCATCTCTCTCAACCTTCAAAAAGCAAGTAAAGACTCTCTTTCATGACTTTTACTGCACTGATGCCTTAGATGGGCCATACCAGTGGTAGACTCTGCGGCAAATGTTGTATGCCACAATTATGTCCTTGTGTTGTACTGCTTTGGATAAAAAGTATCTGCCAAAATGCACTGCAATGAATGTAATGTAAACGTGTACAGTACCCGTCTTGAACTCTGTGGCTTCACTTTGTGGGCCAGGGCAGCGGGCGTCATGCGGGGTTATGGTGGCTCTGAAGCTGTGGCCACAGGGCAGGCTGACCTCCATCTGAGAGGCCGTAGTGTTGAAGTCTACCTGGTAGCCTTAATAATAATAATAATAATAATAATAATAATAATAATAATAATAATAATAATAATAATAGTGTAACAATAATAATAATAATAATAATAACTGTATTTGTATAGCAAAATTCATACAAGACATGCAGCTCAATGTGCTTAACAGATAGATTAACAACAATATTAAAGTAATAATCATAATGTACATACAGTACAAATAAAATATTTTTTTCAATGTTTTGTTCATCATGGGTTAATTGTTTACTAAGTCTTCATAATGCTATTTATGCATCCCTTCTTATAAAGTGTTACCAATACATTTTCTATTTTCATTTTATTTAAGATTTTTGGGGAAAAACTCAGTATTGACTGAGGAAATCTAACCTTGTGGATTAGAGATGGTGAGGATGTACCACATGGCTCCCTTGGTGCTGGGCCAGTCCAGTGTCACATTGTCACTGTCACAGGCCACCTGGGCTCTCGGCTGACCAGCCTGGCATGGCGCTGAGACACGGAAGCCACACGATTGATTACCAGGTTATTAAATGATGGAGACCTACTCACACGCATGCACTCTATGCTTGCTGTACACATTCACAGCACCATAGGGGAAAAACACATTTAAAAACTTGGTTTTGCATGCCATACAAACCTTATATTTGGAATAAACAAAACAGGCCACTTTATAGTAATGTGACCAGGGCTATAAATTAACATTTTTCATCACTGGCCAAATTTGGCTAGTAGATGTTAATCGTACGGTACTAGCAAAGCATACATTCACTACCATTCAGAGTGGTGTTTCCCAACCACTGTGCCGCGGCACACTAGTGTGCCGTGAGAGATCGTCAGGTGTGCCGTGGAAAATTCTTGGGATTTTTTTTTTTTTCATTCATCGTTATTATCAGCAATTATTATATGGTGTGACGTCATCGGTCGAATGCTCCATTCATTTCAACGGGCTCCCCAACGTTCGCACGTCTGTTATTTTTCGATAACGGACGGGTTGGTCTATAACAGACCGCTGTCAATGGCAACAAGACTTTTCACTGCTAAAGCGACTTTTCAACAAGACTCTAATCAGCTGCTGTGATAGACAACACCTGTTGTCCTGCCTACCTAGCTGTTGCCTAGCGGTGTTCCACAACGGCACTGTTTTGTTTTGCGCAGCAACAATCTTTTGACATTAAAAACTATAATAGACTTAGCATTAAATAGGCCTAAAGAAATGTCCCTGCCATGTGTGAATCATTTAAGTATAACTTATCCATATAATAAGCGGGTTAACTTTCGGCGAGTCGGTCGCTTTGTGGAATAGCAGCACTTCAGAGAGAACAAGACCCCTCCGCTCCGCGTCGTAGCGACCTTCTCGCCGAACGTTAACCCTTACATAATGCCTATGTCATTTTCTAGTAGCNTCTGCTGTTGACTGGCGTCCTAAGCATTAAATAATTCCTTATCACTAGGTGGCAGCAGGTAGCGAATTGCCCAACAAAAAACGTCCATCAGCTGCTAGTCAAAACAATCCTCCTGAAGGTGACTGATAGTTAACTTTGCTAGCGCTGTTTCTTCATTAATTAGGTCAGAAAACCAAAATCCTACCCTGAAAGATTTGTGTTTTGCTTACAACCTTACTGAAAAGTTAAACGAGTGAGGTGGTGGCATGATTGAGCACAAAACGTAGTTTGTTGGTCCGCGTGCTCTCTAGTCGAGTGTGAGGATGCCGAGTAATTAGAGACCCTTCAAGCCAGACTATCCAACTGCTGGTAAGCATAATTAGCCCGGTTTTAGGGAAAGGGGAAAGCGATTACCTCCTGTTACCTCGCGGGGAAACTTGCACCTTTGTCACAAACACCCCAGGCACAATTTCCAATCAGTTTTTAATAATAATATGACCGTAATATCTTGCATTTGAAAACATGAGATTTCCGCTTTGAGTTCATGGAGCGCTGTCAAACTGTCCAATTTCTTCTCCTCGTCGTCCTTTTGCAGCGCTGTGATTGTGGTCAAACTGCATTTTAGGGCGGGCCTTAGCCAAAGGTGAAAGACGCATAGGTTTCACATTGAGATTAAAGGAGTAAAATATACAGAGATTGATATTTGTACATAGCCTATGCATCTTCAGTGAAATATTTCCCAAATGTTGCTACTGTCAGAATAAGCATTATTTTCTGTATTCCTGCTTATAGAATGCTTTTGGACAGAATAACAATTTGTAAATTGTAGGCCTACTTTGAAGTTTATAGCTTCTTTAAGAAGTGAACATTAAGTGCACTTTTTATTTGAAAGAGGAAATATAAAATATGACTAAAAATATACAGTTTTGTGTTTATTTGATTGCTATTCAAGACACTTTGTAGCCGCCTATATTAACAATATAGTCATTCTTATCAGAGAATAATTTGTTTTCATTATTTCATCATTTTTGGTTGGTGGTGTGCCGCGAGATTTTTTCAAGGGAAAAAGTGTGCCTTGGCACAAAAAAGGTTGGGAAACACTGATTTAGAGCCCTGAATATACCGTAAATCCTCTAATATAGGCCGGGGCTTTTATTTTACTCTTGTGCATCTTGGTCCAGGCCATTATTGGAAGAAAGACAGAATTAGAGGCAGGCCTCTATTTCTATTTGAGCAAAACAGACTAGCAGTGGAATGAATAAAAACAATATTTTGTGTCTATTTGAACCTATAAAATACTTGGTTCATTTATTGATAAAGTAGGCTACAATTGCATTACGGTAAGGTGTGACTAGGGTGACTATCAGTCCCTTTTTAGGACCTGTTTACAATGTCTGTGTGTCCCTCTGTTTGGCTTTCCTCCTATCCTCGGCTTGTGCTTATGGCCTCGAGATGCGAGGCAACGTCATTGACATTGACTAGACTGTCGTTGGTTCTAATTACATTGAGAGTCCGATCATTATTTACCTCCTCTGCCAGCGAGATCGGACAATATTAGAGTCCCGGCCAGTAATGGAATACAGGCTAATATTAGAGGATTTACGGTATTTGTGTAAGCACTCTCACATATTCCATATACAATGTGTGTGAGCCGTACAATGAGGAATGGGCCACTTTCACATATCTTAGAAACTTAGACACTTAACACTTATAACACATTTTGTTTGGCTTTACATACCTGTATGTCTTTGTCACATGGGAAAAGGCTTTGTACAACAAATAAAATGTAATAATAACCTCCGCCAAGGAGGTTATGTGATCGTCCAATTTGTGTTTGTTCATGTGTTTGCGCATTCGTTCGCTGTGCGTGTGTGTTTCTGTCCACCATATGGCGGTGGTGCATGCACTCTCTGAGCACATTTCCAGTATTATATAAATTGTTACCTTTACATGATGGTTTCAATTCCGAATAAATAATACAGAATTAAATAGTTCAGTTGAATTTACTTTCATTTAATTCTGAATTAAGAAATGTTTACATGGTGTTTTCAAAGCGTAATTAAGCTTTATTCAGAATTGAATGGAGTTCAATCGGAATTAAAACCGTCATGTAAACATAGCAAGCGTGTTAATGCAGACATTAATTGACTCACCAGTATGGCTGTACACGGGATCACTGGCGTTACTTGGGCACTGTTGGCCGTGGGCAGACACGTCAAACGCGTAGAGCTCTCCGCAGTCCAGACCGTCGAACACACACGAGGAGGTGTTAGAGAAGCACGTGTCCTTGTGGTCATCGCTCACTCGCGTGGCCATCGCCATGTAGGTCAGGTCTAAGCCCTCCGCCCTCCAGGACAGAGTGGCACTGAGGGAGCCACATGGCTGATGCACCGACACAGAAGATGGGACACAGGCACCTGTGGAGAGGGGCAAAGGTCACAGGCATACTGTATATAAACAACAGAGAAATGAGGTAAGTGACACACATGAATGCGATGATGAAGATTGATGGGCATTGTCAAGAAGCTTGGAAACAATAGCTTGTGGACGGGACATTCGAGAAATATAGACATTTTTAAAGGTACACTGTGCAAGATGTTTAGTCGTTTATTTCCAGAATTTATGCTACCCGTCCATTAGTGTAACCTTTTTCATGAATACTTGCCACCACCATCAAATTCTAAGTATTCAATATGACTGGAAAATTTGCACTTTTCATACATGAAAAGGGGGATCTTCTCCATGGTCCGCCATTTTGAATTTCCAAAAATAGCCATTTTTAGCTGCAAAAATGACTGTACTTTTGCCATACTAGAAAATATTAGCTTAGTAAACTTCCATGAAAATATCAAATTTGGCACTAGGCACCCGTTTCAATGAGCAGCATAGTTGCAGTACCTTTTTTGACCATTTCCTGCACATAAGAAATAATAGGCATTATTGAAATTAATTCTGCAATGCACTATTTGGTACTGTCAAGAGAGTTTGACATATAGTCAAGAAAACAAATCCTCCTACATTCCCTTTGTGTGAAATGTGGGTAGTGATGTGCATATTTTTATGTAAAATGTATTTGTGAAAAAGCACACACACGTACACACATATACACAAAAAAACAAACAAAAAAAAGCACAAAAAAAATCGTTGTAGGTCCATCAGTGTGTGTGCGTGGCACAGTACTACTGTAGTACGCACGGAAGTAGGTGAGTCCCGTGTCGGTGGTGAGGTCGCAGTTGCGATTGTCGGTGGTGATGGAGATGTTATAGGTCACGTCACACGCCAGGCCCTCCAGGTCACACCGGTCTCCCTGGGTGGTGCAGGAGGCCCGCAGGCCCCCGGCGCCCAGTGCTGTCACGGTGTAGTTCACCGCCCACATGCCCGCACCGCTGCTCATCCAGCTCACCGTGGCCGAGGCATGCTCACAGTCTGGCTGGAGGGTTGCATTTTGCGGTGGACAGGGTGCTGTGGAGAACAAAAAAACACATGCCTGTGTGAGCATACTGCATACACACACGTAGAAGCACACGCATGCAGACACACACACACAAACACATGCAGAAAATACACACACGCACATGCATGCACACAGACATAAAAACACACGCCCATACACACACACACGTACACACAAACACACACACACACACACACACACACACACACACACACACACACACACACACACACACGCACACACACACACACACAGAAGCATACACATGCACACAAACACTCTCTGTAATAAACTAGCTGTTCTACATAAAATGTTAACAAATAAACATAAAAAGAGTTAACATGAACATAAAATGAACATAAAGAGTTAACATGCTGACAGTTGAAAATAAAATAAAAACAATACAAATAAAAACAAAGCAGACTGTACTTGTACTTCACGTCACTCTTTACATCTCAACACTGACCAGTAAGATCCTCCCTTGTACTGTACCTGTTTCCAGGTTGTCTCCATTGCTTACAGAGCTGTTGAACTGGGATCCAATGGCCACAACGGCCACCGTATACGCTGTGCCACACAAGAGGCCATTCACAGCACAGAACGTCTCCGTGGTGACGCAGGCGGCTGGAACACCATTCCCATTCAGGTCCTCCATGATGACAGAGTATTTCACTGCATTCAGGCTACGCTCCCAGGAGACGTGACCCGTGTTGGTCATGCAGTCCACCCTGGAGTGGACGCTCTGTGGCGGACATGGCTCTAAGGGGGATCGATGGAAAAACACCAGGTTAGCAGTGTTTCCCAACCTTTTTTGTCTTGTGTACCCCCTAAGCATTTTCGGTGTGCCAGGAGTACCCCCCAGTCAAGTTCTATGTCGCTTTCTCCATCTCAATGAAACTAAGTTCCATACATTTGTTAACATTACATATTTCCAAGTACCCCCTGCAGTGTGCTTGTGTACCCCTAGTGGTACACGTACCCCTGGTTGGGAAACACTGTGTTAGAGTCAGGGACAGTTAGTCTCAGTGGTACCATGGGCTGTTCTCAAACTTTTTTTTACAGCAGTCTTGGTCATCTTTGAGCTTTCCAGCCTTGCACACACAGTGATTTCAACAGTCTGATTTCAAGTTTGTTGTAAACCATACGCCGCCAGGTTATGGTGGAGTGCAAGTGTACAATGCATGTGCTATATAAATAAAGATGTTCAAGCTTCTCCTGTCGCGGAAAACACATTACAGGACAGTCATTTTAAATTCTTAACACCTGTCCACAAGACATCTCAGTGAATGTCACACACATTGATGTGATGTGGATGTATACAAAACGTGCTATTCAAAATCACAGTAATTCTTGAAGCACACTGAATTTCAAGCCGATGTTACAAAAAGAATTTGTTACCCCACCCAAATACAATCCCTTTTTAATTAGGTGTGTAATAGTAAAGACCAATAAAAACCCATGGTTAAAGGCTACTGGTTGCTGTGGGCCCCCCAAGAAGGCAAATTTCTTAACAAATTGACGTCGACAGTATTATAATTCCGAGCTAGGATTTAAGGATAACAGGTCTACCAGCTGTACTCAACACGACAGATGAATTTTTCAATTTCGCATCCTGTCACAATTCTGGCAGGTGGGGGACCCTATACTGCAGCCATATCTAGCCTGTGCGTTAATCCGACCCTGATAATTAGAACAATAATCTCATGGGCGTGTCGCCTCCTGTCCCCTCACCTGTCTCCAACTGGAACGGCTCTGTGGTTTCAGGGCACACCTGGTTGTGTGCGGTGATGGAGATGTCGTAGGTCTGCCCACACAGAAGGTCTTGGAGCTCACAGGAAGTGGCGTTGGTGCTGCAGTTGCTCCCATGGCCGTGTTGTGTCAGGGCCTCCGCGGTGTAGTAGGTGGCCCCCCTGCTGGCACTCCAGCTGACCTCTGCCACCGGTGGGCTGTACACCACTGTCTCGTTTACAGGCGTGCACGGCTCTGCACAGGAAGAATGGGGGTAGACGCACAAGCAGGTTTCACATGGACTGAATTCCCTACAGCACATATGCACTGCTGTTGGGATTCAACAGCCTTTGTTACTGTATGTGTTGTTATAATACCGGTATGACTTTTCATTATATCCTGGAACACAGTTTATCTGAGATATAATTGCTTTACCCCAACCACTGCTGCCATTCCACATATATTTCTTGTTAAAATGATAACTTTCAAAAAGGGTTGATAGATTTGTACCAAATGTTGTGTGCTAATATTCTATGATAGGTACATAAACGTTTTGTTTGAATGGTAACATGGTAACGTGTTACTCGAAGTATGGTTGGAGTTATGTTTTTTTATGGTTGTCACGTAGCATTACTTTATGTAAGCTAGTTGACTTAAGGTAAAGGACGACAGTCAGATAGCTCCTCTATCGAAGTAGGCTATAAACAGTTTCAGCGACATCATATTTGGACACTACAATTTTAATTTCTGCCTTCGATTTTAACATCAAAGTAATACATTGTCAAACTAAAGAGCACTCCAACAGAGTTGATCTGGTGGCCGCCATGATTATTTTTGATTCACCGGTGACGACCAGCTGACGCAAAGGATTCTGGGTAGTAGGGAGCGAAAGACCCGCTCAGCTCGGTCAGCCGGCCGAAAAAATGAGGGCTGGTTTTCGTTTGTGTCATGCTCTATCTGACTAATCGAAAAGGGAAAAATGGTGACCGAGTCATGCTGTCTCAAGCTGTACAGGGTAGAAAACGGGCAGTGGAAAAGAGCCTTAAGACTATATTCTCTGTTGCAACAGCACTGAATTATCTCACCTGAATGTTTCCGCACTACATTGCTTGTCTGGTTGTGACAGATCGTCCCTGTGACACTGAATGTGTACAGCTGACCACAGCGCAGGTTGCTGATCTGACAGGAAGAGGTATTTGAGCTGCAGGTCAGACTGTTCCCATCGGCATCCTTGGCTATTGCTGTGTATTCTCCAGGGATCACAGCTTCCCAGATGACATCCGCTGAATTCGACTGACAGATAACGTCCACTTGCGTCAGGTTGACAGCACAAGAGGCTGCAGAGGGGGAAGGAGAGCAACGTCTTCAATCTTTATGACTAGAAGGACAACATGCAACCCTGTTACAGTGTAGCAGCCCATAACAAGGTATATGGGGCGCACTAGCTTAAATATTACCAAGATAGTCAACTAAAAAATATACACTCATTCATAAATCACTGAAAGTACTTAGTTGTTGCAAATATGTCAGCACTCAAAATCATACTAAGCTCAAAATCTTACCACTCATTAAAATCTAAATGCCTAACTCACTGAATGGCATCTTTGGTATTTGACTAGATTTTAACTGGAGAGAAGCTTGTTTCCATTGGAAAGTACAAATGTAAACTAACTGCTCTCTTGCATGGCGTCCCTCAGGGCTCTGCCCTTGGCCCCCATCATTTTGTTATTCACAATCTCCTTCTTGACCACATCATTCCACAGCACTGGTTTAACTTTGACTGTTATGCTGATCACCCTACACACTACAACCATGCTGGCCTGAGAACTGCTTTCATGTTGAGGTTGGAGGCATAGTAATATTAGAGTCTAACTATCATGGAACTCAGTCCGGCTCTATTCCTCTAGATTGTACACCTTTAATACGGAGCAGCCTGAGCGGCAGAGGCTACTGTATTTGACATGAGTGACTTAGTATGTCATCTGACCTTGGCTGATTGGTTTAGGTGGACTTGGGTCACTGCTGCAGCCATGAGCGTGGGCTGTGACGGTGACGTTGTACTCTGGTCCACAGTGCAGGCCACTGAGAGTGCAGTTGTCGCTGAAGGAATTACATGTGGACAAAGTAGCGCCCTGGCTGTTAGTGGCATTCGCCATATAGCTGACCCCTTGCTGCCCACGTTGATTCCAGCTGACAACTGCCTCTTGGGTGTCGCAGTCAAGCGATGCATGGACGGACGATGGAATGCAGGGAACTGAGAGATAAACAGGACATAAAGTTAACATCTGTACTGTTATTGACACTTTATCACCCGGTGAGCAGACGCAACGTCTTCTGATTGGCTGAGCAGGTGTCCTTTATTCCCCCAGAACAGGACACCTATGTTGCCATGCGGGCGTCTAAAGCCGGGCATACACTGTGCGATATTTTCACTCGTGGGTCTTAAGCTTCTGCTCACACTGCTCACAACTCAAGACTCACGTCCTCACACTACACGAGCCGACAGTCGGATGCGAGCGAAATGCTTCCACCGTACGACGCGACAGGCATGTTTCCCCGGTCTGCAGAGGAGGGAACATGCGCACCTGAGGTGGAGATGAGGTCGCGCTCAACAGCGAATCGCATGGCCCTATTAATTTGTGCATGTGAAGTGTCAAATCGGGTCGTAGCACTGCTTTAACTGTGCGATTCACGCACGAGCCACGACCAGAATTTCAAACCGTTTTGATTTTCTTGCGACCCTGCGATTGCACGATCGTGAGGCGAAATCGCTTGTCGTTACCCCATGTACACTGCACGATGCGAGACTCACGATTGACCTGCGAGTGTCAAACCGGGGCAAAATCGGGGCAAAAGTCGCACAGTGTAAGCCCAGCTTTAGTTGCTTCTTTTCTAACTTTCTGGCGAAGTGCCGTTACTAATTCTAAACTGCAGGTTGCTATGGCCAAGACCCTGTCGTTAATTCTATCGCATTCGGTTGTCAAGCCAAGACCCCGTCGTTACTTCTATCGCATTTGGTTGTCAAGTCAAAAACCCAGTCGTCAATTCCATCGCATTTGGTCGTCCGGTCACCCCAACGTAATGCGCGCGTCCTTACATGCCTCCGATAGAGGCGCGCCTCACTAGATTAGGAAGTGGTGCCCATAGCAACGTACCAAGCGCAGTGGTTAATTGAATTTCTCACGAAGCCTTAGATCAACATATTAATAAATCAATACTTAAATGCTGGTAACCGGGTGATAAGCGGAATAACGGCCTTCGAGGTGTCCCGATATCAAGGGAAAATGGACTTGGCGAAGTGAACAGCCCTTCGGCTGCGCTGTCGGGCTGTTAGAACGCCACGTCTCGTCCATTATTTCCCTTGATATCGGGACACCTCGTCGGCCGTTATTCCACACATAATAATACAGCTATGAGGGTAACGTATGAGTAGGGTTATACTGCTAATGCATTCAGGCAGACAGCTGCAAATAGCTTTAAAGTCAAAGTCAAACCTATGTACTGTATGTAGTGGTGTTACTTTAGTCAGTTAAATACACGCCTTACAATAAGTCCATGTAGCCATCTCACCTGTCCAGATATTCAGGGCGCCGTCGGTGATATTACAGTTGTTGCCTATAGCTGTAACAGACACATGGTACAGGGTGCCACACTGCAGGTCACCGATGCTACAGGAAGTGCTGCTACTGTTGCAGGAGAGTGGACTTCCATTGGTGGTCTGCATGGTGACCAGGTAGCTTAGCGCTCCATCCGCAGGGTTCCATGATATGGTGGCCGTGTCTGACACACAGGCTGGACTCACCATCACATTTGTAGGGGCACAGGGAGCTGGAAAAGATCAAAGGATAAAATAAGGACACCAAAGGACTAAACAGAAACATCAGTAACAGCTGGCCCAGATATGGAGACTCGGTTTGATTCATTCATTTCTGAACGCTGTTCTCCCCATCTCCACTGGTTCTTTTCAAATGTTTTAAAATACTTAGTTTAGCCTCGTTAAAAGTCTTATGTTTGCATTGTTATTTGGAATTTAGTCCCTGTACGTCTTGTGTACTGTGAGAAATGTATCGACACCACAGACTTAAATGTTACATCATCACAGCTCAACACTAGTGTAGGCCTGCCACCCAATCCAGGTTTGTGTAAAGTCTGTTTCCTTTTATCATCATCTGAAATGACATACACTCAAGAATGGCTTTCTTCAGAAGAAGAAAATAACCAAATTCTACTTGAACAGTTTGTGCCCCTTGGCTCCACACCTCAGTCAAGGATCTAAGACTATATTCTCTGCTGCAACAGCATTGAAGTGTCTCACCTGAATGTTCCCGCACTATGTTGCTTATCTGATTGTGACAGATTGTCCCTGTGACACTGAATGTGTATTGCCGACCACAGGGCAAGTTGCTGATCTGACAGGAAGAGGTAGTTGAGCTGCAGTTCAGGCGGTTTCCATCGCTATCCTCTGCTACTGCTGTGTATTCTCCAGCGATCGCAGCAGTCCACATGACATCAGCTGAGTTCGACTGACAGATAATGTCCACTTGCGTCAGGTTGACTGCACAAGAGCCTGTAGAGGAGGAAGGAGAGCAAGGTCTTCAATCCTCATGACTAAAAGGACCACATACAGTGCAGCAAACCATAACAATGTACATGGTGTGCAATAGCTTAACTATTACCAAAAAAGTCAACTGGAAAAAAAAATGATCACTGAAAGCACTACATTGTTACAAACAAAGAGAAGCTTGATTCCACTGGAAAGTACAAATGCAAACTAACTGCTCTCTTGCATGGCGTCCCTCAGGGCTCTGCCATTGGCCCCCAACCTTTTTGTTATTCACAATCTCCTTCTTGACCACATCATTCCACAGCACTGGTTTAACTTTGACTGTTATGCTGATCACCCTACACACTACAACCATGCTGGCCTGAGAACTGCTTTCATGTTGAGGTTGGAGGCATAGTAATATTAGAGTCTAACTATCATGGAACTCAGTCCGGCTCTATTCCTCTAGATTGTACACCTTTAATACGGAGCAGCCTGAGCGGCAGAGGCTACTGTATTTGACATGAGTGACTTAGTATGTCATCTGACCTTGGCTGATTGGTTTAGGTGGACTTGGGTCACTGCTGCAGCCATGAGCGTGGGCTGTGACGGTGACGTTGTACTCTGGTCCACAGTGCAGGCCACTGAGAGTGCAGTTGTCGCTGAAGGAATTACATGTGGACAAAGTAGCGCCCTGGCTGTTAGTGGCATTCGCCATATAGCTGACCCCTTGCTGCCCACGTTGATTCCAGCTGACAACTGCCTCTTGGGTGTCGCAGTCAAGCGATGCATGGACGGACGATGGAATGCAGGGAACTGAGAGATAAACAGGACATAAAGTTAACATCTGTACTGTTATTGACACTTTATCACCCGGTGAGCAGACGCAACGTCTTCTGATTGGCTGAGCAGGTGTCCTTTATTCCCCCAGAGCAGGACACCTATGTTGCCATGCGGGCGTCTAAGTTGCTTCTTTTCTATCTTTCTGGCGAAGTGCCGTTACTAATTCTAAACAGCAGGTTGCTATGGCCAAGACCCCGTCGTTAATTCTATCGCCTTTGTTTGTCAAGCCAAGACCCCGTCGTTACTTCTATCGCATTTGGTTGTCAAGTCAAAAACCCAGTCGTCAATTCCATCGCATTTGGTCGTCCGGTCACCCCAACGTAATGCGCGCGTCCTTACATGCCTCCGATAGAGGCGCGCCTCACTAGATTAGGAAGTGGTGCCCATAGCAACGTACCAAGCGCAGTGGTTAATTGAATTTCTCACGAAGCCTTAGATCAACATATTAATAAATCAATACTTAAATGCTGGTAACCGGGTGATAAGCGGAATAACGGCCTTCGAGGTGTCCCGATATCAAGGGAAAATGGACTTGGCGAAGTGAACAGCCCTTCGGCTGCGCTGTCGGGCTGTTAGAACGCCACGTCTCGTCCATTATTTCCCTTGATATCGGGACACCTCGTCGGCCGTTATTCCACACATAATAATACAGCTATGAGGGTAACGTATGAGTAGGGTTATACTGCTAATGCATTCAGGCAGACAGCTGCAAATAGCTTTAAAGTCAAAGTCAAACCTATGTACTGTATGTAGTGGTGTTACTTTAGTCAGTTAAATACACGCCTTACAATAAGTCCATGTAGCCATCTCACCTGTCCAGATATTCAGGGCGCCGTCGGTGATATTACAGTTGTTGCCTATAGCTGTAACAGACACATGGTACAGGGTGCCACACTGCAGGTCACTGATGCTACAGGAAGTGCTGCTACTGTTGCAGGAGAGTGGACTTCCATTGGTGGTCTGCATGGTGACCAGGTAGCTTAGCGCTCCATCCGCAGGGTTCCATGATATGGTGGCCGTGTCTGACACACAGGCTGGACTCACCATCACATTTGTAGGGGCACAGGGAGCTGGAAAAGATCAAAGGATAAAATAAGGACACCAAAGGACTAAACAGAAACATCAGTAACAGCTGGCCCAGATATGGAGACTCGGTTTGATTCATTCATTTCTGAACGCTGTTCTCCCCATCTCCACTGGTTCTTTTCAAATGTTTTAAAATACTTAGTTTAGCCTCGTTAAAAGTCTTATGTTTGCATTGTTATTTGGAATTTAGTCCCTGTACGTCTTGTGTACTGTGAGAAATGTATCGACACCACAGACTTAAATGTTACATCATCACAGCTCAACACTAGTGTAGGCCTGCCACCCAATCCAGGTTTGTGTAAAGTCTGTTTCCTTTTATCATCATCTGAAATGACATACACTCAAGAATGGCTTTCTTCAGAAGAAGAAAATAACCAAATTCTACTTGAACAGTTTGTGCCCCTTGGCTCCACACCTCAGTCAAGGATCTAAGACTATATTCTCTGCTGCAACAGCATTGAAGTGTCTCACCTGAATGTTCCCGCACTATGTTGCTTATCTGATTGTGACAGATTGTCCCTGTGACACTGAATGTGTATTGCCGACCACAGGGCAAGTTGCTGATCTGACAGGAAGAGGTAGTTGAGCTGCAGTTCAGGCGGTTTCCATCGCTATCCTCTGCTACTGCTGTGTATTCTCCAGCGATCGCAGCAGTCCACATGACATCAGCTGAGTTCGACTGACAGATAATGTCCACTTGCGTCAGGTTGACTGCACAAGAGCCTGTAGAGGAGGAAGGAGAGCAAAGTCTTCAATCCTCATGACTAAAAGGACCACATACAGTGCAGCAAACCATAACAATGTACATGGTGTGCAATAGCTTAACTATTACCAAAAAAGTCAACTGAAAAAAAAAAATTGATCACTGAAAGCACTACATTGTTACAAACAAAGAGAAGCTTGATTCCACTGGAAAGTACAAATGCAAACTAACTGCTCTCTTGCATGGCGTCCCTCAGGGCTCTGCCATTGGCCCCCAACCTTTTTGTTATTCACAATCTCCTTCTTGACCACATCATTCCACAGCACTGGTTTAACTTTGACTGTTATGCTGATCACCCTACACACTACAACCATGCTGGCCTGAGAACTGCTTTCATGTTGAGGTTGGAGGCATAGTAATATTAGAGTCTAACTATCATGGAACTCAGTCCGGCTCTATTCCTCTAGATTGTACACCTTTAATACGGAGCAGCCTGAGCGGCAGAGGCTACTGTATTTGACATGAGTGACTTAGTATGTCATCTGACCTTGGCTGATTGGTTTAGGTGGACTTGGGTCACTGCTGCAGCCATGAGCGTGGGCTGTGACGGTGACGTTGTACTCTGGTCCACAGTGCAGGCCACTGAGAGTGCAGTTGTCGCTGAAGGAATTACATGTGGACAAAGTAGCGCCCTGGCTGTTAGTGGCATTCGCCATATAGCTGACCCCTTGCTGCCCACGTTGATTCCAGCTGACAACTGCCTCTTGGGTGTCGCAGTCAAGCGATGCATGGACGGACGATGGAATGCAGGGAACTGAGAGATAAACAGGACATAAAGTTAACATCTGTACTGTTATTGACACTTTATCACCCGGTGAGCAGACGCAACGTCTTCTGATTGGCTGAGCAGGTGTCCTTTATTCCCCCAGAGCAGGACACCTATGTTGCCATGCGGGCGTCTAAGTTGCTTCTTTTCTAACTTTCTGGCGAAGTGCCGTTACGAATTCTAAACAGCAGGTTGCTATGACCAAGACCCCGTCGTTAATTCTATCGCCTTTGTTTGTCAAGCCAAGACCCCGTCGTTACTTCTATCGCATTTGGTTGTCAAGTCAAAAACCCAGTCGTCAATTCCATCGCATTTGGTCGTCCGGTCACCCCAACGTAATGCGCGCGTCCTTACATGCCTCCGATAGAGGCGCGCCTCACTAGATTAGGAAGTGGTGCCCATAGCAACGTACCAAGCGCAGTGGTTAATTGAATTTCTCACAAAGCCTTAGATCAACATATTAATAAATCAATACTTAAATGCTGGTAACCGGGTGATAAGCGGAATAACGGCCTTCGAGGTGTCCCGATATCAAGGGAAAATGGACTTGGCGAAGTGAACAGCCCTTCGGCTGCGCTGTCGGGCTGTTAGAACGCCACGTCTCGTCCATTATTTCCCTTGATATCGGGACACCTCGTCGGCCGTTATTCCACACATAATAATACAGCTATGAGGGTAACGTATGAGTAGGGTTATACTGCTAATGCATTCAGGCAGACAGCTGCAAATAGCTTTAAAGTCAAAGTCAAACCTATGTACTGTATGTAGTGGTGTTACTTTAGTCAGTTAAATACACGCCTTACAATAAGTCCATGTAGCCATCTCACCTGTCCAGATATTCAGGGCGCCGTCGGTGATATTACAGTTGTTGCCTATAGCTGTAACAGACACATGGTACAGGGTGCCACACTGCAGGTCACTGATGCTACAGGAAGTGCTGCTACTGTTGCAGGAGAGTGGACTTCCATTGGTGGTCTGCATGGTGACCAGGTAGCTTAGCGCTCCATCTGCAGGGTCCCATGATATGGTGGCCATGTCTGACACACAAGCTGGACTCACCATCACATTTGTAGGGGCACAGGGAGCTGGAAAAGATCAAAGGATAAAATAAGGACACCAAAGGACTAAACAGAAACATCAGTAACAGCTGGCCCAGATATGGAGACTCGGTTTGTTTCATTCATTTCTGAACGCTGTTCTCCCCATCTCCACTGGTTCTTTTCAAATGTTTTAAAATACTTAGTTTAGCATTGTTAAAAGTCTTATGTTTGCATTGTTATTTGGAATTTAGTCCCTGTACGTCTTGTGTACTGTGAGAAATGTATCGACACCACAGACTTAAATGTTACATCATCACAGCTCAACACTAGTGTAGGCCTGCCACCCAATCCAGGTCTGTGTAAAGTCTGTTTCCTTTTATCATCATCTGAAATGACATACACTCAAGAATGGCTTTCTTCAGAAGAAGAAAATAACCAAATTCTACTTGAACAGTTTGTGCCCCTTGGCTCCACACCTCAGTCAAGGATCTAAGACTATATTCTCTGCTGCAACAGCATTGAAGTGTCTCACCTGAATGTTCCCGCACTATGTTGCTTATCTGATTGTGACAGATTGTCCCTGTGACACTGAATGTGTATTGCCGACCACAGGGCAAGTTGCTGATCTGACAGGAAGAGGTAGTTGAGCTGCAGTTCAGGCGGTTTCCATCGCTATCCTCTGCTACTGCTGTGTATTCTCCAGCGATCGCAGCAGTCCACATGACATCAGCTGAGTTCGACTGACAGATAATGTCCACTTGCGTCAGGTTGACTGCACAAGAGCCTGTAGAGGAGGAAGGAGAGCAAGGTCTTCAATCCTCATGACTAAAAGGACCACATACAGTGCAGCAAACCATAACAATGTACATGGTGTGCAATAGCTTAACTATTACCAAAAAAGTCAACTGAAAAAAAAAATTGATCACTGAAAGCACTACATTGTTACAAACAAAGAGAAGCTTGATTCCACTGGAAAGTACAAATGCAAACTAACTGCTCTCTTGCATGGCGTCCCTCAGGGCTCTGCCATTGGCCCCCAACCTTTTTGTTATTCACAATCTCCTTCTTGACCACATCATTCCACAGCACTGGTTTAACTTTGACTGTTATGCTGATCACCCTACACACTACAACCATGCTGGCCTGAGAACTGCTTTCATGTTGAGGTTGGAGGCATAGTAATATTAGAGTCTAACTATCATGGAACTCAGTCCGGCTCTATTCCTCTAGATTGTACACCTTTAATACGGAGCAGCCTGAGCGGCAGAGGCTACTGTATTTGACATGAGTGACTTAGTATGTCATCTGACCTTGGCTGATTGGTTTAGGTGGACTTGGGTCACTGCTGCAGCCATGAGCGTGGGCTGTGACGGTGACGTTGTACTCTGGTCCACAGTGCAGGCCACTGAGAGTGCAGTTGTCGCTGAAGGAATTACATGTGGACAAAGTAGCGCCCTGGCTGTTAGTGGCATTCGCCATATAGCTGACCCCTTGCTGCCCACGTTGATTCCAGCTGACAACTGCCTCTTGGGTGTCGCAGTCAAGCGATGCATGGACGGACGATGGAATGCAGGGAACTGAGAGATAAACAGGACATAAAGTTAACATCTGTACTGTTATTGACACTTTATCACCCGGTGAGCAGACGCAACGTCTTCTGATTGGCTGAGCAGGTGTCCTTTATTCCCCCAGAGCAGGACACCTATGTTGCCATGCGGGCGTCTAAGTTGCTTCTTTTCTAACTTTCTGGCGAAGTGCCGTTACGAATTCTAAACAGCAGGTTGCTATGACCAAGACCCCGTCGTTAATTCTATCGCCTTTGTTTGTCAAGCCAAGACCCCGTCGTTACTTCTATCGCATTTGGTTGTCAAGTCAAAAACCCAGTCGTCAATTCCATCGCATTTGGTCGTCCGGTCACCCCAACGTAATGCGCGCGTCCTTACATGCCTCCGATAGAGGCGCGCCTCACTAGATTAGGAAGTGGTGCCCATAGCAACGTACCAAGCGCAGTGGTTAATCTACTTTCTCACGAAGCCCTAGATCAACATATTAATAAATCAATACTTAAATGCTGGTAACCGGGTGATAAGCAGAATAACGGCCTTCGAGGTGTCCCGATATCAAGGGAAAATGGACTTGGCGAAGTGAACAGCCCTTCGGCTGCGCTGTCGGGCTGTTAGAACGCCACGTCTCGTCCATTATTTCCCTTGATATCGGGACACCTCGTCGGCCGTTATTCCACACATAATAATACAGCTATGAGGGTAACGTATGAGTAGGGTTATACTGCTAATGCATTCAGGCAGACAGCTGCAAATAGCTTTAAAGTCAAAGTCAAACCTATGTACTGTATGTAGTGGTGTTACTTTAGTCAGTTAAATACACGCCTTACAATAAGTCCATGTAGCCATCTCACCTGTCCAGATATTCAGGGCGCCGTCGGTGATATTACAGTTGTTGCCTATAGCTGTAACAGACACATGGTACAGGGTGCCACACTGCAGGTCACTGATGCTACAGGAAGTGCTGCTACCGTTGCAGAAGAGTGGACTTCCATTGGTGGTCTCCATGGTGACCAGGTAGCTTAGCGCTCCATCTGCAGGGCTCCACGATATGGTGGCCATGTCTGACACACAAGCTGGAGTCACCATCACATTTGTAGGGGCACAGGGAGCTGGAAAAGGTCAAAGGATAAAATAAGGACACCAAAGGACTAAACAGAAACATCAGTAACAGCTGGCCCAGATATGGAGACTCGGTTTGATTCATTCATTTCTGAACGCTGTTCTCCCCATCTCCACTGGTTCTTTTCAAATGTTTTAAAATACTTAGTTTAGCCTCGTTAAAAGTCTTATGTTTGCATTGTTATTTGGAATTTAGTCCCTGTACGTCTTGTGTACTGTGAGAAATGTATCGACACCACAGACTTAAATGTTACATCATCACAGCTCAACACTAGTGTAGGCCTGCCACCCAATCCAGGTCTGTGTAAAGTCTGTTTCCTTTTATCATCATCTGAAATGACATACACTCAAGAATGGCTTTCTTCAGAAGAAGAAAATAACCAAATTCTACTTGAACAGTTTGTGCCCCTTGGCTCCACACCTCAGTCAAGGATCTAAGACTATATTCTCTGCTGCAACAGCATTGAAGTGTCTCACCTGAATGTTCCCGCACTATGTTGCTTATCTGATTGTGACAGATTGTCCCTGTGACACTGAATGTGTATTGCCGACCACAGGGCAAGTTGCTGATCTGACAGGAAGAGGTAGTTGAGCTGCAGTTCAGGCGGTTTCCATCGCTATCCTCTGCTACTGCTGTGTATTCTCCAGCGATCGCAGCAGTCCACATGACATCAGCTGAGTTCGACTGACAGATAATGTCCACTTGCGTCAGGTTGACTGCACAAGAGCCTGTAGAGGAGGAAGGAGAGCAAAGTCTTCAATCCTCATGACTAAAAGGACCACATACAGTGCAGCAAACCATAACAATGTACATGGTGTGCAATAGCTTAACTATTACCAAAAAAGTCAACTGAAAAAAAAAATGATCACTGAAAGCACTACATTGTTACAAACAAAGAGAAGCTTGATTCCACTGGAAAGTACAAATGCAAACTAACTGCTCTCTTGCATGGCGTCCCTCAGGGCTCTGCCATTGGCCCCCAACCTTTTTGTTATTCACAATCTCCTTCTTGACCACATCATTCCACAGCACTGGTTTAACTTTGACTGTTATGCTGATCACCCTACACACTACAACCATGCTGGCCTGAGAACTGCTTTCATGTTGAGGTTGGAGGCATAGTAATATTAGAGTCTAACTATCATGGAACTCAGTCCGGCTCTATTCCTCTAGATTGTACACCTTTAATACGGAGCAGCCTGAGCGGCAGAGGCTACTGTATTTGACATGAGTGACTTAGTATGTCATCTGACCTTGGCTGATTGGTTTAGGTGGACTTGGGTCACTGCTGCAGCCATGAGCGTGGGCTGTGACGGTGACGTTGTACTCTGGTCCACAGTGCAGGCCACTGAGAGTGCAGTTGTCGCTGAAGGAATTACATGTGGACAAAGTAGCGCCCTGGCTGTTAGTGGCATTCGCCATATAGCTGACCCCTTGCTGCCCACGTTGATTCCAGCTGACAACTGCCTCTTGGGTGTCGCAGTCAAGCGATGCATGGACGGACGATGGAATGCAGGGAACTGAGAGATAAACAGGACATAAAGTTAACATCTGTACTGTTATTGACACTTTATCACCCGGTGAGCAGACGCAACGTCTTCTGATTGGCTGAGCAGGTGTCCTTTATTCCCCCAGAGCAGGACACCTATGTTGCCATGCGGGCGTCTAAGTTGCTTCTTTTCTAACTTTCTGGCGAAGTGCCGTTACTAATTCTAAACAGCAGGTTGCTATGGCCAAGACCCCGTCGTTAATTCTATCGCCTTTGTTTGTCAAGCCAAGACCCCGTCGTTACTTCTATCGCATTTGGTTGTCAAGTCAAAAACCCAGTCGTCAATTCCATCGCATTTGGTCGTCCGGTCACCCCAACGTAATGCGCGCGTCCTTACATGCCTCCGATAGAGGCGCGCCTCACTAGATTAGGAAGTGGTGCCCATAGCAACGTACCAAGCGCAGTGGTTAATTGAATTTCTCAAAAAGTCTTAGATCAACATATTAATAAATCAATACTTAAATGCTGGTAACCGGGTGATAAGCGGAATAACGGCCTTCGAGGTGTCCCGATATCAAGGGAAAATGGACTTGGCGAAGTGAACAGCCCTTCGGCTGCGCTGTCGGGCTGTTAGAACGCCACGTCTCGTCCATTATTTCCCTTGATATCGGGACACCTCGTCGGCCGTTATTCCATACATAATAATACAGCTATGAGGGTAACATATGAGTAGGGTTATACTGCTAATGCATTCAGGCAGACAGCTGCAAATAGCTTTAGAGTCAAAGTCAAACCTATGTACTGTATGTAGTGGTGTTACTTTAGTCAGTTAAATACACGCCTTACAATAAGTCCATGTAGCCATCTCACCTGTCCAGATATTCAGGGCGCCGTCGGTGATATTACAGTTGTTGCCTATAGCTGTAACAGACACATGGTACAGGGTGCCACACTGCAGGTCACTGATGCTACAGGAAGTGCTGCTACTGTTGCAGGAGAGTGGACTTCCATTGGTGGTCTGCATGGTGACCAGGTAGCTTAGCGCTCCATCTGCAGGGTCCCATGATATGGAGGCTGTGCCTGACACACAAGATGGACTCACCGCGACATTTGTAGGGGCACAGGGAGCTGGAAAAGATCAAAGGATAAAATAAGGACACCAAAGGACTAAACAGAAACATCAGTAACAGCTGGCCCAGATATGGAGACTCGGTTTGTTTCATTCATTTCTGAACGCTGTTCTCCCCATCTCCACTGGTTCTTTTCAAATGTTTTAAAATACTTAGTTTAGCCTCGTTAAAAGTCTTATGTTTGCATTGTTATTTGGAATTTTGTCCCTGTACGTCTTGTGTACTGTGAGAAATGTATCGACACCACAGACTTAAATGTTACATCATCACAGCTCAACACTAGGGTAGGCCTGCCACCCAATTCAGGTCTGCGTAAAGTCTGCTTCCTTTTATCATCATCTGTAATGACATACACTCAAGAATGGCTTTCTTCAGAAGAAGAAAATAACCAAATTCTACTTGAACAGTTTGTGCCCCTTGGCTCCACACCTCAGTTAAGGATCTAAGACTATATTCTCTGCTGTTACAGCATTGAAGTGTCTCACCTGAATGTTCCCGCACTATGTTGCTTATCTGATTGTGACAGATTGTCCCTGTGACACTGAATGTGTATTGCCGACCACAGGGCAAGTTGCTGATCTGACAGGAAGAGGTAGTTGAGCTGCAGTTCAGGCGGTTTCCATCGCTATCCTCTGCTACTGCTGTGTATTCTCCAGCGATCGCAGCAGTCCACATGACATCAGCTGAGTTCGACTGACAGATAATGTCCACTTGCGTCAGGTTGACTGCACAAGAGCCTGTAGAGGAGGAAGGAGAGCAAAGTCTTCAATCCTCATGACTAAAAGGACCACATACAGTGCAGCAAACCATAACAATGTACATGGTGTGCAATAGCTTAACTATTACCAAAAAAGTCAACTGAAAAAAAAATGATCACTGAAAGCACTACATTGTTACAAACAAAGAGAAGCTTGATTCCACTGGAAAGTACAAATGCAAACTAACTGCTCTCTTGCATGGCGTCCCTCAGGGCTCTGCCATTGGCCCCCAACCTTTTTGTTATTCACAATCTCCTTCTTGACCACATCATTCCACAGCACTGGTTTAACTTTGACTGTTATGCTGATCACCCTACACACTACAACCATGCTGGCCTGAGAACTGCTTTCATGTTGAGGTTGGAGGCATTGTAATATTAGAGTCTAACTATCATGGAACTCAGTCCGGCTCTATTCCTCTAGATTGTACACCTTTAATACGGAGCAGCCTGAGCGGCAGAGGCTACTGTATTTGACATGAGTGACTTAGTATGTCATCTGACCTTGGCTGATTGGTTTAGGTGGACTTGGGTCACTGCTGCAGCCATGAGCGTGGGCTGTGACGGTGACGTTGTACTCTGGTCCACAGTGCAGGCCACTGAGAGTGCAGTTGTCGCTGAAGGAATTACATGTGGACAAAGTAGCGCCCTGGCTGTTAGTGGCATTCGCCATATAGCTGACCCCTTGCTGCCCACGTTGATTCCAGCTGACAACTGCCTCTTGGGTGTCGCAGTCAAGCGATGCATGGACGGACGATGGAATGCAGGGAACTGAGAGATAAACAGGACATAAAGTTAACATCTGTACTGTTATTGACACTTTATCACCCGGTGAGCAGACGCAACGTCTTCTGATTGGCTGAGCAGGTGTCCTTTATTCCCCCAGAGCAGGACACCTATGTTGCCATGCGGGCGTCTAAGTTGCTTCTTTTCTAACTTTCTGGCGAAGTGCCGTTACTAATTCTAAACTGCAGGTTGCTATGGCCAAGACCCCGTCGTTAATTCTATCGCCTTTGTTTGTCAAGCCAAGACCCCGTCGTTACTTCTATCGCATTTGGTTGTCAAGTCAAAAACCCAGTCGTCAATTCCATCGCATTTGGTCGTCCGGTCACCCCAACGTAATGCGCGCGTCCTTGCATGCCTCCGAGAGAGGCGCGTCTCACTAGATTAGGAAGGGGTGCCCATAGCAACGTACCAAGCGCAGTGGTTAATTGAATTTCTCACGAAGCCTTAGATCAACATATTAATAAATCAATACTTAAATGCTGGTAACCGGGTGATAAGCGGAATAACGGCCTTCGAGGTGTCCCGATATCAAGGGAAAATGGACTTGGCGAAGTGAACAGCCCTTCGGCTGCGCTGTCGGGCTGTTAGAACGCCACGTCTCGTCCATTATTGCCCTTGATATCGGGACACCTCGTCGGCCGTTATTCCATACATAATAATACAGCTATGAGGGTAACGTATGAGTAGGGTTATACTGCTAATGCATTCAGGCAGACAGCTGCAAATAGCTTTAGAGTCAAAGTCAAACCTATGTACTGTATGTAGTGGTGTTACTTTAGTCAGTTAAATACACGCCTTACAATAAGTCCATGTAGCCATCTCACCTGTCCAGATATTCAGGGCGCCGTCGGTGATATTACAGTTGTTGCCTAAAGCTGTAACAGACACATGGTAAAGGGTGCCACACTGCAGGCCACTGATGCTACAGGAAGTGCTGCTACTGTTGCAGGAGAGTGGACTTCCATTGGTGGTCTGCATGGTGACCAGGTAGCTTAGCGCTCCATCTGCAGGGTTCCATGATATGGAGGCTGTGCCTGACACACAAGCTGGACTCACCGCCACATTGGTCGGGACACAGGGAGCTGGAAAAGATCAAAGGATAAAATAAGGACACCAAAGGACTAAACAGAAACATCAGTAACAGCTGGCCCAGATATGGAGACTCGGTTTGTTTCATTCATTTCTGAACGCTGTTCTCCCCATCTCCACTGGTTCTTTTCAAATGTTTTAAAATACTTAGTTTAGCATTGTTAAAAGTCTTATGTTTGCATTGTTATTTGGAATTTAGTCCCTGTACGTCTTGTGTACTGTGAGAAATGTATCGACACCACAACATCATCACAGCTCAACACTAGTGTAGGCCTGCCACCCAATTCAGGTCTGCGTAAAGTCTGTTTCCTTTTATCATCATCTGAAATGACATACACTCAAGAATGGCTTTCTTCAGAAGAAGAAAATAACCAAATTATACTTGAACAGTTTGTGCCCCTTGGCTCCACACCTCAGCCAAGGATCTAAGACTATATTCTCTGCTGTTACAGCATTGAAGTGTCTCACCTGAATGTTCCCGCACTATGTTGCTTATCTGATTGTGACAGATTGTCCCTGTGACACTGAATGTGTATTGCCGACCACAGGGCAAGTTGCTGATCTGACAGGAAGAGGTAGTTGAGCTGCAGTTCAGGCGGTTTCCATCGCTATCCTCTGCTACTGCTGTGTATTCTCCAGCGATCGCAGCAGTCCACATGACATCAGCTGAGTTCGACTGACAGATAATGTCCACTTGCGTCAGGTTGACTGCACAAGAGCCTGTAGAGGAGGAAGGAGAGCAAAGTCTTCAATCCTCATGACTAAAAGGACCACATACAGTGCAGCAAACCATAACAATGTACATGGTGTGCAATAGCTTAACTATTACCAAAAAAGTCAACTGAAAAAAAAAATGATCACTGAAAGCACTACATTGTTACAAACAAAGAGAAGCTTGATTCCACTGGAAAGTACAAATGCAAACTAACTGCTCTCTTGCATGGCGTCCCTCAGGGCTCTGCCATTGGCCCCCAACCTTTTTGTTATTCACAATCTCCTTCTTGACCACATCATTCCACAGCACTGGTTTAACTTTGACTGTTATGCTGATCACCCTACACACTACAACCATGCTGGCCTGAGAACTGCTTTCATGTTGAGGTTGGAGGCATAGTAATATTAGAGTCTAACTATCATGGAACTCAGTCCGGCTCTATTCCTCTAGATTGTACACCTTTAATACGGAGCAGCCTGAGCGGCAGAGGCTACTGTATTTGACATGAGTGACTTAGTATGTCATCTGACCTTGGCTGATTGGTTTAGGTGGACTTGGGTCACTGCTGCAGCCATGAGCGTGGGCTGTGACGGTGACGTTGTACTCTGGTCCACAGTGCAGGCCACTGAGAGTGCAGTTGTCGCTGAAGGAATTACATGTGGACAAAGTAGCGCCCTGGCTGTTAGTGGCATTCGCCATATAGCTGACCCCTTGCTGCCCATGTTGATTCCAGCTGACAACTGCCTCTTGGCTGTCGCAGTCAAGCGATGCATGGACGGACGATGGAATGCAGGGAACTGAGAGATAAACAGGACATAAAGTTAATATCTGTACTGTTATTGACACTTTATCACCCGGTGAGCAGACGCAACGTCTTCTGATTGGCTGAGCAGGTGTCCTTTATTCCCCCAGAGCAGGACACCTATGTTGCCATGCGGCGTCTAAGTTGCTTCTTTTCTAACTTTCTGGCGAAGTGCCGTTACTAATTCTAAACTGCAGGTTGCTATGGCCAAGACCCCGTCGTTAATTCTATCGCCTTTGTTTGTCAAGCCAAGACCCCGTCGTTACTTCTATCGCATTTGGTTGTCAAGTCAAAAACCCAGTCGTCAATTCCATCGCATTTGGTCGTCCGGTCACCCCAACGTAATGCGCGCGTCCTTGCATGCCTCCGAGAGAGGCGCGTCTCACTAGATTAGGAAGGGGTGCCCATAGCAACGTACCAAGCGCAGTGGTTAATTGAATTTCTCACGAAGCCTTAGATCAACATATTAATAAATCAATACTTAAATGCTGGTAACCGGGTGATAAGCGGAATAACGGCCTTCGAGGTGTCCCGATATCAAGGGAAAATGGACTTGGCGAAGTGAACAGCCCTTCGGCTGCGCTGTCGGGCTGTTAGAACGCCACGTCTCGTCCATTATTTCCCTTGATATCGGGACACCTCATCGGCCGTTATTCCATACATAATAATACAGCTATGAGGGTAACGTATGAGTAGGGTTATACTGCTAATGCATTCAGGCAGACAGCTGCAAATAGCTTTAGAGTCAAAGTCAAACCTATGTACTGTATGTAGTGGTGTTACTTTAGTCAGTTAAATACACGGCTTACAATAAGTCCATGTAGCCATCTCACCTGTCCAGATATTCAGGGCGCCGTCGGTGATATTACAGTTGTTGCCTATAGCTGTAACAGACACATGGTACAGGGTGCCACACTGCAGGTCACTGATGCTACAGGAAGTGCTGCTACTGTTGCAGGAGAGTGGACTTCCATTGGTGGTCTGCATGGTGACCAGGTAGCTTAGCGCTCCATCTGCAGGGTTCCATGATATGGCGGCTGTGCCTGACACACAAGCTGGACTCACCGCCACATTGGTCGGGACACAGGGAGCTGGAAAAGATCAAAGGATAAAATAAGGACACCAAAGGACTAAACAGAAACATCAGTAACAGCTGGCCCAGATATGGAGACTCGGTTTGTTTCATTCATTTCTGAACGCTGTTCTCCCCATCTCCACTGGTTCTTTTCAAATGTTTTAAAATACTTACCATATTTTTTGGACTATATGTCGCTCCGGAGTTTAAGTCGCAACGGCCCAAAAATGCATTTTGAAGATTAAAAAAACATATATACGTCGCACCGGACTAATCGTCGCACATTTTTGAAAGGTTATTCTATCCATGGAATCTATGTTGTGATAACTGGCGCATGGTAAGCTGCTGCTCAAAGACGGCATTGTTTTATAAACCAGCATCTGAAGCAGTGGCAACGCATTCAGAGGTGGTGGTAATGCACCAACTAAGATGGTTTGCCAACCGCCATAAAACCACAAAAAGAAAAAGAAGAAACAGTGATAACGCGCCATGTTGCCCTGTAGTCAGAACAACATTAAATTTTCGGCATTGTTTTGCGTTTGGACCGTGGGAGGGTTCGAGGCAACTTTGTTCCGTCTCCAGAGCACGCCTTTCTTTACCCCCTTTTCTGAGACTTCAGCAAATGACGGTATCAAAGGTGAGGGGGATTTGTTGTGTAGCCTATGGTAGTGTCACGTTGTGCTCTTTTGTCAGAAACTCGAGGAAATGACCGATTTTCACCTGGAAGTCGGCTGACTGTCTTTAATAACACAGACGCTCGTTCTCGGATAGAGAGGCGATTGCGTTGCATAGCGCAAATAAATCCACGAGAGGGGATGCAGACCTGCAAACTCGTCAAAGAAAAAAAGGTGACAGTGTACAGCAGGGGTTCTATTTCTATTCACGTGAATGACCTAATTGGCCGGGAAAAAGGTGAGTGTCACCAAAAGGTGACGAGTTTGCAGGTATGGGGATTGCATTGCATAACGCGATAAATCCACGAGGTCCCTGACTTCCGCAAAAAGTCCTATTCATTTCTTTGGCAATGTCATGGAGCCCGTAACAAGACCGTTGACTCGCAGCGCGCGCGTTGTTCGAGAACACATTTATCCTGCTCTTCTTCTAGACGTGGGCCTTGAACTTTCAGATAGCTTTTTTGTTTTTTTTCACAACATGCACATTTTCCTCCGCTTTTCTCCAGTCCCCAAACAGTTTTCCATTGCATCCAAACTTTCGTTCAGCTGCCCTATCGCCATTTTCGGCTGCATATTTAATTACTTTCAGCTTGAACTCAGCAGTAGGCTATATTAACTTCTTTTGGGTGGTATATTTCTATTCAGTCGTCATTGTAAATGCTATTTTTTGTTGTGGTAGGCTAAGTTGTAACATTTTTTCTATCAGTGGTATTAGGCAACACAACATAGGCCTAGTTGCGCACATAGTGCTCTCCCGTGAAGAAAAAAAACATATATATGTCGCACCAGAGTATATGTCGCATGTCCAGCCAAACCATGAAAAAAAGTGCGACTTGTAGTCCGAAAAATACGGTAGTTTAGCATTGTTAAAAGTCTTATGTTTGCATTGTTATTTGGAATTTAGTCCCTGTACGTCTTGTGTACTGTGAGAAATGTATCGACACCACAACATCATCACAGCTCAACACTAGTGTAGGCCTGCCACCCAATTCAGGTCTGCGTAAAGTCTGCTTCCTTTTATCATCATCTGTAATGACATACACTCAAGAATGGCTTTCTTCAGAAGAAGAAAATAACCAAATTCTACTTGAACAGTTTGTGCCCCTTGGCTCCACACCTCAGTTAAGGATCTAAGACTATATTCTCTGCTGTTACAGCATTGAAGTGTCTCACCTGAATGTTCCCGCACTATGTTGCTTATCTGATTGTGACAGATTGTCCCTGTGACACTGAATGTGTATTGCCGACCACAGGGCAAGTTGCTGATCTGACAGGAAGAGGTAGTTGAGCTGCAGTTCAGGCGGTTTCCATCGCTATCCTCTGCTACTGCTGTGTATTCTCCAGCGATCGCAGCAGTCCACATGACATCAGCTGAGTTCGACTGACAGATAATGTCCACTTGCGTCAGGTTGACTGCACAAGAGCCTGTAGAGGAGGAAGGAGAGCAAAGTCTTCAATCCTCATGACTAAAAGGACCACATACAGTGCAGCAAACCATAACAATGTACATGGTGTGCAATAGCTTAACTATTACCAAAAAAGTCAACTGGAAAAAAAAATGATCACTGAAAGCACTACATTGTTACAAACAAAGAGAAGCTTGATTCCACTGGAAAGTACAAATGCAAACTAACTGCTCTCTTGCATGGCGTCCCTCAGGGCTCTGCCATTGGCCCCCAACCTTTTTGTTATTCACAATCTCCTTCTTGACCACATCATTCCACAGCACTGGTTTAACTTTGACTGTTATGCTGATCACCCTACACACTACAACCATGCTGGCCTGAGAACTGCTTTCATGTTGAGGTTGGAGGCATAGTAATATTAGAGTCTAACTATCATGGAACTCAGTCCGGCTCTATTCCTCTAGATTGTACACCTTTAATACGGAGCAGCCTGAGCGGCAGAGGCTACTGTATTTGACATGAGTGACTTAGTATGTCATCTGACCTTGGCTGATTGGTTTAGGTGGACTTGGGTCACTGCTGCAGCCATGAGCGTGGGCTGTGACGGTGACGTTGTACTCTGGTCCACAGTGCAGGCCACTGAGAGTGCAGTTGTCGCTGAAGGAATTACATGTGGACAAAGTAGCGCCCTGGCTGTTAGTGGCATTCGCCATATAGCTGACCCCTTGCTGCCCACGTTGATTCCAGCTGACAACTGCCTCTTGGGTGTCGCAGTCAAGCGATGCATGGACGGACGATGGAATGCAGGGAACTGAGAGATAAACAGGACATAAAGTTAACATCTGTACTGTTATTGACACTTTATCACCCGGTGAGCAGACGCAACGTCTTCTGATTGGCTGAGCAGGTGTCCTTTATTCCCCCAGAGCAGGACACCTATGTTGCCATGCGGCGTCTAAGTTGCTTCTTTTCTAACTTTCTGGCGAAGTGTCGTTACTAATTCTAAACTGCAGGTTGCTATGGCCAAGACCCCGTCGTTAATTCTATCGCCTTTGTTTGTCAAGCCAAGACCCCGTCGTTACTTCTATCGCATTTGGTTGTCAAGTCAAAAACCCAGTCGTCAATTCCATCGCATTTGGTCGTCCGGTCACCCCAACGTAATGCGCGCGTCCTTGCATGCCTCCGAGAGAGGCGCGTCTCACTAGATTAGGAAGGGGTGCCCATAGCAACGTACCAAGCGCAGTGGTTAATTGAATTTCTCACGAAGCCTTAGATCAACATATTAATAAATCAATACTTAAATGCTGGTAACCGGGTGATAAGCGGAATAACGGCCTTCGAGGTGTCCCGATATCAAGGGAAAATGGACTTGGCGAAGTGAACAGCCCTTCGGCTGCGCTGTCGGGCTGTTAGAACGCCACGTCTCGTCCATTATTGCCCTTGATATCGGGACACCTCGTCGGCCGTTATTCCATACATAATAATACAGCTATGAGGGTAACGTATGAGTAGGGTTATACTGCTAATGCATTCAGGCAGACAGCTGCAAATAGCTTTAGAGTCAAAGTCAAACCTATGTACTGTATGTAGTGGTGTTACTTTAGTCAGTTAAATACACGCCTTACAATAAGTCCATGTAGCCATCTCACCTGTCCAGATATTCAGGGCGCCGTCGGTGATATTACAGTTGTTGCCTAAAGCTGTAACAGACACATGGTAAAGGGTGCCACACTGCAGGTCACTGATGCTACAGGAAGTGCTGCTACTGTTGCAGGAGAGTGGACTTCCATTGGTGGTCTGCATGGTGACCAGGTAGCTTAGCGCTCCATCTGCAGGGTTCCATGATATGGAGGCTGTGCCTGACACACAAGCTGGACTCACCGCCACATTGGTCGGGACACAGGGAGCTGGAAAAGATCAAAGGATAAAATAAGGACACCAAAGGACTAAACAGAAACATCAGTAACAGCTGGCCCAGATATGGAGACTCGGTTTGTTTCATTCATTTCTGAACGCTGTTCTCCCCATCTCCACTGGTTCTTTTCAAATGTTTTAAAATACTTAGTTTAGCATTGTTAAAAGTCTTATGTTTGCATTGTTATTTGGAATTTAGTCCCTGTACGTCTTGTGTACTGTGAGAAATGTATCGACACCACAGACTCAAATTTGACATCATCACAGCTCAACACTAGTGTAGGCCTGCCACCCAATTCAGGTCTGCGTAAAGTCTGTTTCCTTTTATCATCATCTGAAATGACATACACTCAAGAATGGCTTTCTTCAGAAGAAGAAAATAACCAAATTATACTTGAACAGTTTGTGCCCCTTGGCTCCACACCTCAGCCAAGGATCTAAGACTATATTCTCTGCTGCAACAGCATTGAAGTGTCTCACCTGAATGTTCCCGCACTATGTTGCTTATCTGATTGTGACAGATTGTCCCTGTGACACTGAATGTGTATTGCCGACCACAGGGCAAGTTGCTGATCTGACAGGAAGAGGTAGTTGAGCTGCAGTTCAGGCGGTTTCCATCGCTATCCTCTGCCACTGCTGTGTATTCTCCAGCGATCGCAGCAGTCCACATGACATCAGCTGAGTTCGACTGACAGATAATGTCCACTTGCGTCAGGTTGACTGCACAAGAGGCTGTAGAGGAGGAAGTAGAGCAAGGTCTTCAATCCTCAGGACCACATACAGTGCAGCAAATCATAACAATGTACATGGTGCAAGAACTTAAAGGAGAACTCCACTTTTTTGAACATTAAGGCCATTTTCTGAGTGGTCTGCAATGTTTAAGAGGCCCCCTCACCGTTTATTTCATGTTTGCTCCAGTCTCTGTTATTTGGCTTATTTGGATTTAATCTCAACCAGCTTGGCCGTCTATGGGCACCTGCAACTCTGTTCTTAAAATCACCTTTAACATTTGTTGTCAAGAATATGCAACTCACCAAGTGTTCAGCAGTCTTCACAGGTGTTCCTTAACAATTTTGGTAGCGAAATATGGCATCTGTCGTGTTTTATGTGTGTTTTATGTAGAGATTTGTAAATTAAGTTTCACTTTCACTTTCACTTTCTTTCACAAAATGGCAAATAAAAAATGACAGAAACCATATTTCGCCTTGAAACTTGTTAGGGACTGCTAGTGAACACCCCTAACCACTTTGTGAGCTGTAGACTTTGGAAAACAAATGTTTAAGGTGATTTTAAGAACAGAATTGCAGGTGCCCATAGACAGCCATTCTAAAGCTGGTTGAGATAAAATCCAAATCAGCCAAATAACTGAGACCGCAGCAAACATGAAATAAACGGTGAGGGGGACTCTAAAACATTGCAGACCACTCAGAAAATGGCCTTAATGTTAAAAAAGTGGAGTTCTCCTTTAACTATTGCCAAAAAAAAAGATCACTAAAAGCACTACACTGTTACAAAAACGGATAAGCTTGATTCAATTGGAAAGTACAAATGTAAACTAACTGCTCTCTTGCATGGCGTTCTTCAGGGCTCTGCCCTTGGCCCCCAACATTTTGCTATTCACAATCTCCTTCTTGACCACATCATTCCACAGCACTGGTTTAACTTTGACTGTTATGCTGATCACCCTACACACTACAACCATGCCGGCCTGAGAACTGCTTTCATGTTGAGGTTTTAGGCATAGTAATAGTAAAATCTATCATGGAAACTATCATGGAACTCAAAAAAGATTGAGGGGAAAAATCCTTGATGCAGGCACTTCAGTTGGTTAATGTGGTAAAAAAACCAAACATTATTTAAAGGGCAAATGCATTTAAAAAATACCAGCGCGTTTCGGTGCTGTGGCGGAACTCAGTCTGGCTCTATTCCTTTAGATTGTATACCTTGTTATATGGAGCAGTCTGAGTGGCAGAGGGTACTGTATTTGACATGAGTGACTTAGTATGTCATCTGACCTTGGCTGATTGGTTTAGGTGGACTTGGGTCACTGCTGCAGCCATGAGCGTGTGCCATGACGGTGACGTTGTACTCTGGTCCACATGACAGGCCACTGAGAGAGCATGTGTTGCTGATGGATGAACAGGTGGACACAACGTTGCCAAGGCTGTCAGTGACATTTGCTATATAGCTGACGCCTTGCTGGTCATCCTGGTTCCAGTTGACAATGACCTGTTGGGTGTTGCAGTTCAGCAATGCAGAGACCGACGATGGAATGCAGGGAACTGAGGTGCAGAGATTAACAGGATATCAGGTCGATAAGGTTTAGCTCTGGTTTGCACTATAATATACAATAGCTTCACAAGTAGACATTATCCACGTTTACAAGGGTACTTTTAATCAGAAAAAATGAATAAATAAATGTAAAATGCATTGTGTAAACAATCAAATAATATTTAAATATAAAAAAAATGTTTAATAATATATCTTTTAATATTTACAAATATTTTTTTGGCTACACTATTTATTCCATCGAACACTTGTCTCAAATGGCATTTCATGTTTTTTTCTTACATTTCAAGTGAAATTACAATGTGCGACGTGTTTACAGGGTACAGTGTACAGTGCAGCTTCTGGTCCCCACACTTGGGTCATCTCCATACCTGAGTCCAGCCTGTGGGGCGAACTGTGTGGGCTGGCGCAGACGCCGTCCGTGGCTGACACAGTGAAGTTATAGTAAGTGCCACAGTGCAGGTTGTGGAGCTGGCAGGTGGGGTGAGAGGGCTGACAGCTGAGGACATGGCCGTCATCTCCCACCGCTGTCCCATTGTACTGCACCGCACTGGCCGTGGCGTCCCATGTCAGGGAGGCAGAGCCACTGGCACAGTCCACCGAGCCCTGGATATTGGCCGGAGGGCAGGGTGCTGTAGCAGAGAGAGAGAGAGAGAGAGAGAGAGAGAGAGAGAGAAAGAAGGTTAGTAAATAAGTATGCCCTTTATTATCCCACAGTGGGGAAATTCATGTGTTGCAGCAGTATCATACATACAACTTGTGCAAAAGGTAGAGGACATACCTTACAAACAGACACATACATACAGAAAATGTGTGTATCATAGAATTGAGTGCAATCAGTGGCGTAACACAAACACTTCGGGCCCCCCTGCAAGATACTAGAGTGGGCCCCCCCGAACCATGCAAACCCCCCAACCCCCCCCCCCCCCCTCCCCCACCCACACACACACACACACACACACACACACACACCACGGCCTCCTCCACTAACTTTTTCAAGTAGAGGTCCATTTTTTTCACGGCAGAGTGTCCCGGTGCCCACTAGGCTACATAATTACCCATGTATTTTATTATCATAATATAATGTAGGCCTAATAATATATATTATATATTAGCCTACAGGTCTATGTAAAGGTCTATGTATATAGATATTACACTATATGAATATATATAGGCTAAACACACACACACACACACACACACACACACACACACACACACACACACACACACACACACACACACAGGCCTATTCATATGAATATAAAAACCAACACTGCAATCATAAATACATAGGCTAAATCAATCAATCAATAAATAGTAGGCTAGGCTATTAGTGAAGTTACTTTCTCACTCATCAAATCCATTCACCGTGTAGCAAACCTGAGTTCACACATTTGAATGCCTCTCCAGCTCTACGTTTGCGTTACAGCTGTAAGTTTGCGATTGTAATGAATGTAGGCCGACTGACCGTAATTTCAAGACGCTTTTTACTGATCTGCAAACGTGATGCGAGTGAACAGATTCTCCACGCCGGCCGTGTTGTGTTGTAAACACGGACAACTTTCCAGTATCAAGGAAAAAGGTGAAAGGAGTGTAGGGTTTGGGACTCTTGGGATAGTATAAGAGATAGGCCTAAAGATTCAGTAGGTTAGAATTATTTTGAGTAACCTTTGAATCGCACGTTTATGAAGAAGCGTGAGGATATTACGAGGCAGAAGATGTCGCCGAATCAGCTATGCAGCAACGCACTGGTTGGTAGTTTCTCTTTTTCTGAATACTGCAAAATGTGTTGCTGACTTGTTCTTGAGTCTCCACCCCATAAAAACCAGCGTGTGGTCTCATCAGGGCTAGGCTACGATGTTATGACAGAGCTGCGCTTGAGGGAAAAGACGCACGCTGTCCTCTGTATCTTAAATTGATAACTTGTGCAATCCCACCCTACGGCGCTCGCGGACAGTTAGCGAAATTGAGAGTTTTTTTTGCGG
This sequence comes from Engraulis encrasicolus, assembly GCF_034702125.1. NCBI lineage: Eukaryota > Metazoa > Chordata > Actinopteri > Clupeiformes > Engraulidae > Engraulis > Engraulis encrasicolus. The sequence goes on from NC_085872.1 coordinate 10,683,667, forward strand.
AGGTTGTGTGCGCGGACCGTTTATTTAACGGATTTTACAATTAAAAGTTATTAGTTCAATAACAGAGACCATGCCAGAAAGCGTTAATTCACACGGAGCGTCCATCAGCTCAGTGTTGACGACACAGATATGGCCCTGTCTCGCGTAAGGGGAGCCCCGCCTTAAATCTCTTCGGAACTACCCCCAGCCAGGGGCCCCCACCTGAGCAGAGCCCCCCCCGCACCGCGGGGGCTGCGGGGGTATACTTTACGGCCGTGAGTGCAATCGTAAAGTAAATACAAATATGAATGTGTAGACAGTCTGGCCATCCCAATTCTGCTACATACCTGTATAGGTATGTAGTAAAGAAAAAGATATAAATTTAGCATTAAATAACCTCATCCATTCCACACTGTTTTGACAAGCACATTTCTGTAGTTGAAAATAGCCAATAATATTACATGTTTCAATGCTGTTGTGCTATTTAACATTTTCAAGGGCAACCAGACATTGATTTTGTAAAATAAAGGTTTAAAAGCTATTTCACATATCATGAAACAAAATAGAAAATACAAAATTTAGAAAATCTGATATAAACATTTAGACTGATGCTTTTCTTAAAAGATATTTTTTGGTCTTTTTCAACTTTAATAATGACAGGATAGTAGAGGTGGACACGAAGTGAAAGGGGAGAGAGACGGGGAGGGATCGGCAAATGACCCGGGCCAGGAATCGAACCCTGGTCAGCCATATGGCAGAAGAGTGCCCAACCGGGCCACAGTAAGGCCTAGACTTGCGTTTTGAATCATACAATTTCTCATTGTACAAACCTCTTTTGTCACTGACCCATACCTGTCTGCAGGTCAACCACTGAGCTGGGATGGCTGGGACAGACATCATTGACAGCCGACACGCTGACGTTGTACCGCTGGCCACACAGCAGGTCCGGAAGGGTGCAGGAGGTGCCACTGGACGTGCAGGAGGGTGTGGCGCTGTGGCCGTCCATGGTGGCCCGGGCTTGGTACGACGAGGCCCCCAGGCTGGACGTCCAGGTCACTTCTGCAGAGCTGTCCCCACAGTTGGGAGTGGCACTCACGGCAGTGGGAACACATGGCGCTACAGACATGCGTGTGTGTGTTTGTGTGTGTGCGTGTGTGTGAGCGAGACACACAGAGACAGAGAGAGAGAGAGAGAGAGAGAGAGAGAGAGAGAGAGAGAGAGAGAGAGAGAGAGAGAGAGAGAGAGAGAGAGAGAGAGAGAGATTATTGTCAATGTCTCATTTTTATGTTTAGTTTAACTGCACATTGGAGACTGGTCAAATGCAAATTCAAACTTCTGTGCTAAACAAGATACATAGATTTTTGACACTAAAGTACACTTGACTTGCCTTGACGGATGCAGACACATCCATTGTGAGACCCATTGTAGATGTGCAGTGCGCACCGATAATGAGCACACCCCTTTTGACATATTGTTCAAAATGTTACTTTTTTAAAGGGGTGTGCTCAGCTCATCATTGCTGTGCACTGTGTATCTAATCAGTGTAACACTTTTGACAGGATCGTGGATTACTTGGGGGGTCACATCGCCTGGTGAGATGGGTAATATTCATGCATGTTCCTTTCAGATTCTAAGAGTGTGAAGTGTGTGTATGTGTGTCCTAAGTTACACTACATTACATTTGCTGACGCTTTCATCTAGAGCAACTTACATTTACTATCTGTCAGGGTATTGGTTACAGTCCCTGGAGCAATGTGGGGTTAGGTGCATTGCTCAAGGGCACTTCAACCATGGATGGAGGTGTAGGGAGAAGTCAGGTGGGATTCGGGCCTACCATACAACCCCCAGATTGAAAGACCAACTACCTCACCACTAGGCCACGGCTGCCCCAAAACAATTTGGAATTACTATATACCATAGAGCCCTAATGTTACAATTTCCTTTTTGCATGAGAATCAGGATGGTGTCTCTTAAGGACATGGTGCCATTTTTTTTCCTCCATGTTTCTGTGTTTGTGTGTGTGTGTGTGTGTGTGTGTGTGTGTGTGTGTGTGTGTGTGTGTGTGTGTGCGTGTGTGTGTGTGTGCGTGTGCCTGTGCCTGTGCGTGTGCCTCTGCCTGTGCGTGTGGGTGCATGTTTGTGTGCATGCCTCCTTATGTGTGTGTGCATGTGTCAGTGTCACCTTGCTCAATTGTGATCTGTTGGCTGGCCAGGCTGTGGCATCCGGCCTGCACTGCCTGCACTGATGCCGTGTAGGAGCGGCCACAGTCCAGGCCCTCCAGTGTGCAGTCCCGCGTCGCCGTGGAGTTGCAGGTGACGGGCTGCCCTCCGGCCGTGGATACCGTAGCGGAGTAGGTCTGCGACGACAGGGGGCTCGTGGCGTTCCAGCTCACCGTCAAGGCGCCGGTGTCACAGTGCACGTTGCCAAGGAGACCCTCAGGAGCGCATGGCACTAAAACGACAACCACAACACCAACAGCAACCGCATGACTTTTCTGTTGTTCCTGAAAGCATTATAGAGCATGCACTGCTTCGCATAGGTTTTTTTGGGGCTTTTTATTGCCTTTATTTGACAAGATGTCCTCATCATAAGTCCCCTCACGCTACCTTGACCTGATCATAAGCCCCCCAACATCCCCTTACCCTCATCATAAGCAATCTAATGCCCCCTTGTCCTCATCATAAGCCCCCCAGCACTCCCTTACACTCATCATAAGCAACGAGATGCCCACTTGCCCTCATCATAAGCCCCCTAACGCACCCTTGACCTCAAGAACACCCCCCTTAGTAGCAGCCCCTTAATGCACGCCATTCCACCAGTGGAACTCTGTAATAGTGACTGCAAAAACGTAACTACTATAGTACTACACCACTACGACAATACACAGGGCCTTTAGTAATGCAAATTGGTCACTGCCGTTCTGGTAACACGTAATTTATAACAGGGACCATGTCTTACTGCGTTAAAAAAATTTAATTGACTAATGAGCTGAAGCTGAATCCTTCTCAATGCACAAATGCAGAGTTCAGATGCAAAACCCCCTAAGTGGCTTTTCAGAAAATAATCTTAATTCATTTCTATTTAATACAAAGCTATGAAAATTGCATATTTTTTTAATTTTATTTATGTAATATAAGTATTTATATGTATTATCAAGTAGATGAATGTAAACCAAACCAACAACGGGGTTCTCTGAAAATATAGAAGTGCAGGTCTTCAGAAATGGAGTTAGGGGGGTTTGCATCTGAACTCTTCAAATGCACTTCTCAAAGGGGGCCAGCAGGTTGCCATCTCTCTGTCCTCTGCTCCTGTTTCATTACCTGAGTCCATGTAGGTGGGACTGGAGAACGGGCCGGTGCAGGTCCCGTCTGAGCGCTGCACGGTCACAGAGTAGTTCTGCCCGCACTCCAGATGGTAGATGGTGCAGCTGGTGCCCGGGGCCGTGCAGTTCAGGAGCTGACCCTCCTGGTCCTCCAACACAGCCGTGTAGGTGCTGCCGGCCCCCAGGGCCTGCCACGACACCAGGGCAGCGTTGTTGGCACAGTCGCGCGTCGCCTGCACAGAGATGGGCGGGCAGGGGGCTGGTGTAGAGTAGAGTAGAGTACTTTTATTAATCCTGAGAGAAATTAAGGTGTCTGACAGCTTACATAGATACACAAATACAAGACATACAGTACACAAAGACATAATTATTGCACATTGCAGTAAACATAGCAAAAATGGCACACACACACACACACACACACACACACACACACACACACACACACACACACACACACACACACACACACACACACACACACACACACACACACACACAAATGCAAAACATACACTCAGACCTAGTATTCAAAGATCTGGAACTCCTACGCACAGCCAGTTTCCAGGTGCTGGTGAAGTGCAGTCATCAGTAATCCATAGTAAAGAAGAAGGATCACCGCACACTGGTGGACTTAGTTTAGCTGTTTTTTATTTAGGTGAACAACGCGTTTCGCATCGCGCTTCACAGGTACACTCAGACCTACTACACATTATTGCACATTGCCGTAAACGTGCATGGTGTGGTGGGGACGCAGGAGAGGAGACATTGCTAAACAGCAGCAGGAGGCTACTGGCCATATGTTACGCAGAGCACACAAGGATGGACTACCGCACAGGCCCACCAGGCCCAGGCCCCCCAAGAGAGGCCCTGAGGCCCAGCCAAGCCTCCACATGTCAATTTTCAAAGCCCGAAAAATATCTAAATTTAAAAAAAAAAATGGAAGTACATAATTTGAGACACAGTTCTCCTCGTGCTTCATATCATAGCAACAAACTCCTGCTTTGCAAATTAATCGGAACTGTCGAACTGGCACTTGTTAGTTGATAGAGATCAAGCACATGACTAATGCTGTGAGCATTTACTTAAAAAAAAACATTTTCTTTACTGTGTGCATTCCACCACTGTGAGTACATCATGGCTGCATGTTTCGTACCCTGGAGGCCCCTGGATGCTTTGAATGAATCAATCAATCAATCAATAATCAATCAATAATCAATCAATAATCAATCAATCAATCAATTTATTTCTTCACACCATAGTTTCAACTTCATGACACATGGAGAAAAGGGTTCCCAAATGAAGCTTAGTTTAAGGACCAACCCCTCAACCCCTTTGCTACCCCCCCCCTCCCCCACCCCCAACACACACACACTCACCTGTAGTGGCAGTAATGCGATGCGTCTCCGTGCTGTTACAGACTCCATTGGTGGCGAATACATAGGTGTCGTAGGTGGTGCCGCACTGGAGGTCAGTGATTTCACACTCGCTGGACATGGAGAGGCAGTCGTGGGTGTTGCCGCTCGAGTCCACCGCCATGCCTATGTAAAAGATGGCGCCGTTGCTAGGCTCCCAGTCCAGCGACACTCCGGCGACGTTGCAGCTTTCGACCAGCGTGAAGTTGGTGGGTGCGCAAGGCACTAGGGGAAGAGGCAATGGTAACAAAATGGCATTTAGTGAAATATTCTTTCTCTCTCTCGCTATCTATCTACAGATATCTATCTATCTATCTATCTATCTATCTATCTATCTATCTATCTATCTATCTATCTATCTATCTATCTAATGATCTATCTTTCTCTGTGCATTTCAATCACATTCTATTGAAAATGTATCTTAAATTCTCTCTCCCTCATCCATTGATGCAAGTTCAGGAACTACTAGTATCCTTTTAACTAAAATAATTGGGGTTGCATCGGGATAGAAGCACCAATGTAAGGAATACAGTTTCATTAGATAGATATTCATTAAATGTAAATGCAATGTCTGCACTATCTCTCTCTCTCTCTCTCTCTCTCTCTCTCTCTCTCTCTCTGTTTGCTGCTGCTAGTTCATGGCCAGTCGAGGAGAGGAGAGAGAACCGACAGATAGAGAGAGGGGCAAGGAGTCGAGCACAAACAAGCAGACAGGAGCTGCAGCTCACCGGTCTCAGCCGGATTTCCAATCACTCGCTCGGTGATGCACTCGCTGCCAGTGGCGGTGATGTAGATGCTGAGCACCTCGCCGCAGGGCACGGCGGGCATGCTGCAGTTGCTGGACGTGGAGGAGCAGTTGAAGGTCTGCCCGAGGTTGCCGATGGCCTCCACTGTGTGGGAGACGGCCCCCGGGGTGGGGTCCCAGGTACTGACTAGCATGCCCGTCTGGCAGTCGCTACGTGTCTGCACATTCGTAGGCAGGCAGGGAGCTGGAATATAATATAATATAATATAATAGAATAGAATAGAATAGAATAGAACAGAACAGAATAGAATTGACTTTATTGTCATGCCAGCATGAAATTTGTCTTTGGTCTCACAGTAGAAAAGCATATGGACATAAAGTTCGCTCCGTCGCACAAAACATAAATACATACATGGGTAGATTATTGCATCGATCTCCAACCTCTAGTCACCCTTCTCAGTATACACATCATATCTAAGCAAAGAGCTGGTGATGAAACTATGAGGTCAGGAGGACGATAGGGAGTCATCCGCAAGCACACGTATACAGCAGTTATTATCACCAAGGGCCACAAGCCGATACACAGTATATCAGTACGCTACCATCTGCCATTGGTCCAAGCAACTCAACCATACCTGTTTCCTGGTCGATGGAGATGCTGTAGGGTGTCCTGCACAACTCTGTCCCAGATATTGTCACTGAGCGCACGATGAACGAGAAGCTCTGACCACAGGTTGCACTGGTAAAGAAGCAAGCTGTCGCTGCTGTCCGGCATGTTATCTGCAAACCGTTTTCATCTTCCGATATGGCTTCGTAGAAGTTTGTGTTGTTGGTGGCGTTCCATGAAAATGCAATGACATTGCTGGCACACTCATGGTATGTTGAAAGTCCAGCAGGGGGGCAAGGCACTGTTAGGAGGGGGGGAAACATGCATTCAGGAAGACATACAAAGGGCCATGGCACAGGAGCAGAAGAGACCAAGACATGTGAGCAGGGCTAAAATAGTTGAGATATGGAGGTAGATTAAGATTACATTTGAGACAGGAGAGTAGGCTACATTTGCTAGTTAATAATAGTTATAACAAAGGCATGAGCAATTGCAATTTTGAAACGTTTGAAACTGACAGGCATTTGTTTTAATGCTGTTTGCCTTGCAATGACAGGGAGATAACAGATGCTGTCAGTTCTTCAAGGAGGGAAAAAAGTGCTACCTGAAACGCTGACCTTTACAGTCAGTCATCCTCCCCATTCTACACTGCCAATGGTCTAGTGTGACACGCACAGAGCATAATCCCATTGGGCAGCCCTGACCACACACAAACGCTTGGGTGCAGGGAAGCCGAGGGCGGGGGGCAGTTGTCCCTGGCCCAGGGAGAAAGAGGGGGGGGGGTCGATTCTCATAGCACTGTTGGTAGGCTATTTACAGGGGAACTATTTGAGTTGATTTTGTCCCGGGCTCGGTCAAAGTTGTCAGCGGCCCTGCTTGGGTGTGTTCTATTACCTGTGAATGGCAACCCGAGTTCAACTTCCAGATGAATAACAATTGCCTGTCCCCGGAGACAGATTCAGACAGTTTATTTGCGTCTATGAACTTAATGGGCAGGGAAATTCCACAGGCGCAAATGTTCGCCTGACTCACCTGTTTCAAATAACTGCGTTACGTTGGAGATGCTCTCGCATTGATCCGTGATGGCTGTGACTGTGACCACATACTGCTGGCCGCATGCAAGCGAGTTTATCGCGCAGCTGGTCGAGGTAGAGTTGCATGTCCGAACGCTTCCATCGCTGCCCGTCGCCGTAGCCCTGTAGCGGTCCGCCTCGCTCACCAGGTCCCACGATACCGTGGCCATGCCAGTGCTGCATGAGTAACTCGCTGATACTGTCGTTACTGACCCAATCGCTGTGAGTAGGGGTGAGGATGAAACAGAAAAAAACTCATCAGAAAGCTCTGAGCGGTCTGTACAGTTAGGCCTAGGCCTACCTAATGCAACACAAAATACACATGTGAGTGGGGAGGGGAGGGGTGTGTGTAGCATCACTTACAACTTGTTGTGTGATTGAACTCCGAAGGTTCGCCAGCCTCCAAAAAGTTATTCTTAGATGATACTCCTATTGTGTATGTAGAGCATGGCTCAAGACCCGAGTAATCCACATAACTGAAGAACGATTCTATGGTGACCGGTGTTGCTCCTGAGTCGCCATTCCGCGTAATTGTTACTCCATACACTATCACGCCAGGACGGAGGGTCCATGATATCCGCACAGAGGTTCTTCCCGTTGCCACAACATTTACGCCATTTGGCGGTGGAATCACTGAAGACAACCAGAAAATAAATGTCAAGTTAGGGGAGACCAAGCCATTTATTCTGACGCATGATGAATATGTTAGGCCAAGATAGGCCTATAACCGACTTACGCGTTGAAACAGTCCTGACGGTACTTTCCCCACCACTCCCGCCTGGATTGGATGCTTGGACGTAGCAGTTGTAAGCTGTGTCATCTTGAAGGCCATCAACCTGCGCGCTTAGTGACCCGGTGGTAGTGGTGTGACGGTCTGTCGGATCCGCCTGTTTCTCTACCACTACTAGATAACTGGTGGCGCCGGTCACATTTGACCACTGCAAATTTATTGCCGTGCTCGATATTCCTTTAGAAACTATTAGCTGTGGTGTAGCTGGAACTGAATGTGGAATGAATAGAGATGTGTCAGCACCAATCAATCAATCAATCAATCAATCAATCAATCAATCAATCAATCAATCAATCTGTCAGTCCAGTCAGTCGGTCAGTCGGTCGGTCGGTCTTAACTTACCTGTATAATATTCTGTACTGTTAGAGCACACCATGGTCATAAAGTACCAGACCTTGAAAGACACGGTGTAGAGTCTCCCCGGTCTTAGTCCCTGAACCAACCTCTCAGTGGTAGTTGTGTCACTTATCGTCACCACAACTGGAGCGAAACTGTTGTCATTTACAATGCGTAAATCCAGCATGTATTTCGTAGCTGTCGCATAGGGCATCCACTTGACTTTCATGGTGGATGCAGAGGGTGATGTGACTGAAGCTATATTACAATCTAAAGGAAAGGTAAACAACAACAAAAGTTTTAACAAAATAAGAAATGAGACATTCACTTGCAATGCAAATCAAATCATTTATTTTGTCAGAAATTAATAAGGTTTTGATTACCTGCAAGAACATTTTGGATCTGAAAATAAAGAACAAATGTATATGCAATATGTAATTGTCACTGTTATGTACCAAGCAGGTGAAAAAACATTGTGATAGAGCCAATAAGCATTATAAATAATGGTAAAATATTTTCTGCATATCAACACATATAATATGGCATTTTTTAAAGAAAGAAAATCTGTGTAATTACTTGGGTTACGGATGCCAGCAATACTGAAATAAATAATCCTCTCAACGAATCCATGGCTACAGGTAATCCTGTTGGCTTTGAGTGCAGTGATGCTCTTTACATTCAGAATAAGCCAAAGGTCCCAGCAGAAGAGCAGTTCTGGAATCTTTTAGCAGCAACACAGGTAGTCTATAATGGACTGGCCAATCACAGCTTAGCACAGAATGAGGACAGGTGGAATCCTGGTGCCTGTGGCTGTGAGATAGAATGAACACATCGGGGAGACGGGAGGGATAACGAGAAGGTGGTTGTGCGTGTGTGTGTGTGTGTGTGTGTGTGGGGGGGGGGTGTATCTGGGGGGCTGGGAGATGCTCCAACCAAAGGTTTGACTGGCACCCCCGGCTACAGCTCTTCTGTGGAAAGAACAAGAGCTTGAGCTGAGCAGGAAATACAGTGCTGGGGCAGGGCTAGTCCTTCTGTTTTCAGGTTTTACCAGAAGTCATAGGCTACTTGAATGGTTTTGCATTAGGCAATTCTCAGCTCAAATTCAGGGAGGTCAGTTTTCAGAATGATTTATTGACATGCAAAATTCCACAACACATGCATAGCACATATTATGTGTGGTACATGCAGTGCTTACTTAATAACTTCCTTTCTTGCACTTACAGTCATCACAAGCCATCAACTGAGCAGCACCAGGAGTGCTACCAAGCTCGGACAAAAACAGGCCGAAATCTTTTTTAATACGCCATTCATTTACATTTTCTGCTGCTGCTGATGATGTGATATTTAGCATTTCGTATGCGAATTATGTAATGTCATGTAATTTGTATGATAATTATGAAAATCATGTGCCAAGCATTTCATTTTTTTTTTTTTAAAAGATGTTATTTTGGCTTCTATGCCTCCATTTTGTAGTGGGAGAGAGACAGGAAAGTAATTTGTATGATAATTATGAAAATCATGTGCCAAGCATTTCATTTTTTCTATGCCATTTTGTAGATGGGACAGTGGGAAAGAGACAGGAAAGAAGTGGAGAAGAGATGGGAATGGATCGGTAAATGACCCGGGCCAGAATCAAACCCAGGTCGCTGGCGTAACTGTCAAGTGTCAAGTGTCCAAGCATTCCATTTTAATTGTCGGGATGGCATAATATTTGTCTGAATATGTCTTGTGTTTCTGGGATTTAGCTTTAGTAAAGGTACATTATTTACCTCTGCGTCATGAGCACAAAGACATTAATGAGATGAGTGTCATTGTTTCATGACAAAAGCATCACAATGTGTCTGCCTTTTTCAAGAGGACACACCGTGAACAAGTCATGTTGGGAAAGCGAATATGCCACTGTAATTCAGGAGCTGAAACCTAAGCCACCCCACGCACTCTCACACCCAGCGACTAAATAAAAAAGAAAATTGCCATAAGTGCCGCCGGAGCCTAGCATGACATCCATTATACTTTAATTTTTTGTCAAAGTCACTGTTTTTTTGGGGGGGATAGATTTGCAATGTTTTGATAACAGACCTACATCTTTTCCCCCTTATTTTCTTCAAGTATGTTTTTTGCTATTTGGCTCCTGCCAAAGTTGCCCGCCACTTCATTCAGTCACTGACTTCGCAACAAGCATGTTTCCTTCTTCTAACAGTGAATTCTTAGATAGGGTTATAGTGTTCGGTATAATAACTGAACACAGAGGTTGTTGGTGGTGTTGGGTTGTTTAGCAGAAATTTTCACTGTTAAATTTGGGTTTGGAGGAACAGGGTTTTTTTTACTGATTCAAGAAGGTTTTTTTACTGATTCAAGAAGATGCATAAATCATAATAGTGAATAACACAGCAAGCTTATACATCCTTCATAACTCACTCACTGATATTTAAGAAAACAATGTATACGGTGAGGTGTAGCAGCAATTTGTAGAGAATTTGGGAAAGAGGTATCATTCACACAATATGTGCTCATGCACCAACAGCCCCTCCAGTGCCTTCTCTATCACACTCTATCTCTCTCTCCCACACCCATACCCTGAGTACACACACACACACACACACACACACACACACACACACACACACACACACACACACACACACACACACACACACACACACACACACACAGCGAGAGAGAGAGAGAGAGAGAGAGAGAGAGAGAGAGAGAGAGAGAGAGAGAGAGAGAGAGAGAGAGAGAGAGAGAGAGAGAGAGACTTCCCACTTCCTCATGTCTCTTCTCTTTACCTCTCGGTGTTTGTCTTAAAAGCTGGATGAGGTATTGTATTGTCACCCCTGAACGACAAGTATCAGATGGCACATTCAGGGGAGCTCCAAGCTCTGCTCTCCAGGAGTTTCAGGCTATGAGTTACTCTTTCTGTCCTCTGATGCTGCTCTGGAACCTGTTTTTCTTCCTTTTTCAAAGATTGCTGTACAGCAGCCAGGTTCAGTTCATTTCAGTGGTCCAGCACTGAGTCTGAGACCGGCTTTGCTAGCTGTTGCTTGAGCCTTGATTGCAAATTGTCCAGTTGCATAGGAAACGCTGTGATTTATTTAATTACTTATTTCAACAATTTGTTTTGGGAATGCAGACAGCACATATAGTTCAAACATATTATATGTGGACTCTCAGCATCCACTTCTTGTTAATCCACTATTTTGCTCTGTGCCTGGTAATATGGGGCCACTGTTGCCTAATGGTTAGTGAGTAGACTTAAAATCAGAGGGTTGCGGGTTCAAATCCCACTCTTACCTCTCCCTCCATCTCCATCCATAGCTAAAGTGCTCTTGAGCAAGGCACCTATACCCCACATTTCCCCAGGGACTGTAACTAATATATACTGTAGTGGAAATGTGGTTGTAAGACGAAATCTGCAATTTTTTGTTCCAACACATTGGGGGCTAGAACCCCCAGCACTCAAAGAAATCACACTACTAATGTGCTGAGGTCCAGTCATTGACGCCTGCATTATGTTAGGCCTACATATATTTAGCTTACACATTTATCCAAAGCAGCTTACCGTTCTTTTTAGTATAGCGTATTGATTGCAGTCCCAGGAGCAGTGTGTGGGTTTAGTGCGGTTGCGCCTTTCTCAAGGGCACCTCAGCTGTGGAGTGAAAATAGGGAGTGGAACAGTGAGATTTGAACCTGCACCCCTCTGATCTAATGCCCATCTCCTTACCCACTAGCCTACAGCTGCAGATGAAGAAGGCATCAAAACACATAGGCCTACTAGCATTAAACATCTTTAAAGATCACACACACCCTGGTCACAGGCTCTTCACCATGCTACCATCTGGCAGGCGCTTTAGGACTCTGCGTGCCCGCACTACAAGAATGAAGGACAGTTTCTATCCTACTGCCATTAGACTTTTGAACTCAATACGTCACCTACCCCCCCTCAATACTTCAGGACTATCGATACTGTGAGATGCATATGGATACATTATTTATTTACTGTTAATATATCTTTTATTTTGTGGGCATTTGTGGGTTGCTACCAAACAGAATCTCACTGTATATAGTGACAATAAAAGCACTCTACTCTACTCTACTACTCTATCTCTGCACAGTAGAGCATGACACAGGGGTGGATTTTCACTCCCGTCCCATCCCGGTCCCTGAAAGAAAATCCCATCCCGTCCCATCCCGGGCTGGAGTCAAAAAAACAAATCCCATCCTGTCCACACTCCATTCCCGCCCACTCCCACTCAAAATCAATCCCACTCCCTCCCACTACTGTTTGTATTGTTTAATTTTTTTTTTTAAAAGACACTGTCGTCTGTCATAGCACACCTCATCGCCAGGGTAAAACTGTGTAACAATGGACAGGTGTAGTTGGTTGTTTCAAATATGCTGAAAATTATTATCTAATTTTGGCATTCCCACTTCCGTTCATTTTTATTCCCACTCCTGCCCGCTACCATTCATCTTTATTCCCAATCCTGTTCATCTTTAACATTTAAACTCCCACAGGAATTCTCGAAAAATGTCATCCTCTACTGCACAGATGGGCCACCTGTCAGGGCCGATAAGTCATTGCTGAAAAGACTCAACTACATAATAACTTTGCTTTGTCATTAGCGAGAGCCTTAATTAAGACTGGGTCTTAACAATTTTAGTGACAGTAAGGTTATGTAGTTCGGGGTAAGGATCTGCACACTGTTTGCAAAAGACTTAATTCAAGACGCCTGAAGAAGATCTATGATCGAAACGTTGCTCCCAATAAATTAAGTCTTTTGCAAGCAGTGTGCAGAAAGAGCTGATGAAGTCTAAAAGTTTAAAAGATGAAAACTTTGTAAACTATAAAAAGAAGTTGCCTACGGCTAGTTAACATCAGTCTGTTTGTGTTAAGGGTGGTTTATGCCTCGAGATCAGCGTCACTGCATCATGATGCAGTGAGCCGCGCAGTTAACGTAGTGAAGCCCCCCCCATCACGCAGGTACTCTGGGGCACCTCCCCAAAATTGTGTCTCGACGCAGGGAGCGACGGCGTGAAAGGGCGAAAATAGGTCACTGATTGGTCCTCTCGACCAGCCTGCTCTGTCCTCGAGTCGAGAACAAGCGCTACTTCCTTGTTCTAACCTTCGTCGGTCTACGGACTGTGAGCTCTTCATTAAATAAGTTGCCCGTGCTTTGTTGTTTGATTTATTTACACGAACCAACGACAACACATGCGCTTGCAAGTTACGACGCTGAAGTTATTTGGACAGTTGAACAGTGGTTCCGAGGTCGAGGAAACATTCCGCTTCGTCCTCGACAAATGAGCCACTTCTTTGTTCCAAACTACTACTGTGGCTGCCAGTGCGATCAAACATGCACGTGATATAAAGATTTAATGTTTCATTTTCATTCTCGTCGAGTCTGTGATGCTAAAAAACAACCGACACGTCTAGTTTACTCTTTGTATTGAAGGCAGTTTCAGCGTGGAATGACATCGCGCAGACCGTGCTTCAAAACAGGGCATAAACAAGAATTAACTGCATCATGGCTGCGTCAAGCTCACTCTGTGGCACAAGTAGGAAGCATAACTGAGCCTTTAAAGGGTGGTTTATGCCTCGAGATCAGCGTCACTGCATCATGATGCAGTGAGCCGCGCAGTTAACGTAGTGAAGCCCCCCCCATCACGCAGGTACTCTGGGGCACCTCCCCAAAATTGTGTCTCGACGCAGGGAGCGACGGCGTGAAAGGGCGAAAATAGGTCTCTGATTGGTCCTCTCGACCAGCCTGCTCTGTCCTCGAGTCGAGAACAAGCGCTACTTCCTTGTTCTAACCTTCGTCGGTCTACGGACTGTGAGCTCTTCATTAAATAAGTTGCCCGTGCTTTGTTGTTTGATTTATTTACACGAACCAACCACAACACATGCGCTTGCAAGTTACGACGCTGAAGTTATTTGGACAGTTGAACAGTGGTTCCGTGGTCGAGGAAACATTCCGCTTCGTCCTCGACAAATGAGCCACTTCTTTGTTCCAAACTACTACTGTGGCTGCCAGTGCGATCAAACATGCACGTGATATAAAGATGTAATGTTTCATTTTCATTCTCGTCTAGTCTGTGATGCTAAAAAACAACCGACACGTCTAGTTTACTCTTTGTATTGAAGGCAGTTTCAGCGTGGAATGACATCGCGCAGACCGTGCTTCAAAACAGGGCATAAACAAGAATTAACTGCATCATGGCTGCGTCAAGCTCACTCTGCACAAGTAGGAAGCATAACTGAGCCTTTAGTTGCAGGTTATTACTGTTTCATTGAGTTAACTGAGTGTTGTCTCATACAGGAGAATCACTTTTTATGCCACTAGCAATGGGTCTGTTGACTGAGAGCTGTGTGTGTGTGTGTGTGTGTGTGTGTGTGTGTGTGTGTGTGTGTGTGTGTGTGTGTGTGTGTGTGTGTGTGTGTGTGTGTGTGTGTGTGTGTGTGTGTGTGTGTGTGTGTGTGTGTGTGTGTGTTTGTGCGTTGTCTTTTTCTCTCCTTGCCTCTTTCAATGGATACTTGACCTGGCTTTATTCTGGACCATGCACAGTGTGCTTCACTGGACTATTTGGCTACTTAATGCTCCACTCAGCTATGGCACAGGTGATGACCCACTCGTATATGCTTATGTATTGTACTGTACATCACCAACCACGGATTTGTGTGTGTGTGTGTGTGTGTGTGTGTGTGTGTGTGTATGTGTGTGTGTGTGTGTGTGTGTGTGTGTGTGTGTGTGTGTGTGTGTGTGTGTGTGTGTGTGTGTGTGTGTGTGTGTGTGTGTGTGTGTGCGTGCGCGTGTGTGTGATCTGCCAATGGCCAAATGTATGTAAAAGTGTGCTATTTATTTTACATTTAATGTGTTAATACGTTTTATGTTTACCGGTAATATGTTGTGAAATATTTGTATAATGTCTTCTGTATTGTGTATTTATATGCTCCTAGACACCACAATTTCCTCTGGGATTAATAAATTATACTTTAATCTTTTCCTCTACTCATCTCATGCACCATGCTGAATTATATGGTGTTATAGCCAGGGCTATAGATGAACTTTTTTCATCACTAGTAAATTTGTCTTATAGATGTTAATCTTACTAGCCACACATACACTCACTAAACTGTAAGTCTAAAGGCTTTTTTCCACTGACGATTTTCTGGTAGGCCTACAGCTCGACACAGTGCGACTCAGCGGACACTTTTTGCTTACAATTGAGCTTTGTCGTGCCGAATCAAAAAACAAAAAGGGGCGGCCTGTGTCGAGCTGTAGGCCTACCAGAAAAATGGCAGTGGAAAAGAGCCTAAAGTGGCTAATGAGTTTTCTGATACCAGCCAAACTAAATCATCTTCATTTGGCTCGTTGACAGGTGTTTAGAGTAATTTACAGAGTAGAGTAAATTACAGAGTAATTTAGAGCCCTGGTTAGCATTCAGACAGCATGTATGATATTTTTGTCACAAACATTGAACTTAAAGATAGAGTATGTTGGACTGTGGCCATAAAAGGCATTGCAATTATGCTGCCTATTCCCAGATTTGATCTTTTCATTAATATTTACTAAATAGTAAAGTCATATCTACTGGTCTGACCAAAGTAAGTTTTGTATCTGGGTAGATGACGGATAGGCAGCAAAAAACATTTTTTTCACAAAACATTGTTTATGAGGGAAAAAAGTATATGTCTACGTAGTGCAGCAATTAATCTTTCAAAAAATCCAAGTGGTCACAATGTTGGTCTATTCATTGATTATTTATTTACGTTGATAAAGCAATTTGCTGAAAATATGTCCTTTGGTGTGACGTTAAGAAATAAATATATTAAGTAATGTAGAAATGGCTTGATGGAGTTTTATGAACATTGTTACACTCTTCGAATTTATGCAATTTTTTAAAGTCTTAATTTAATGAGAAATTACCATTTAAGTATTTTTTTTCCCATTAGATGTGAGATTATTAGAAACCTTCGAGGAAAAACAGGGATATCTTTCTTTTAAATGTTCAAAATTGTCCGAATTTATACTAACTTTTCAGGGACGATAATTTGTTCTTCCCTAATGCAATATTCAGTGCTTATCAAACATATTGTTTAGCTCAAACAAATATTTGAGCGTTTAAAACATGTCACACTGTAGGACATTCATGTCACGCTAAAGGACAGAAATGCAAAACTGAGCCAGAAACAAATATATCAACATGATTATTTTGTCTTTTGATCATAGTATAATGTAGTCAATATGGACCTACACTTTACACTTATACGTCTTTGAATTGTCGATTATCAGCCTATTGTAACTCTTAATGACAGCCATGCGGTCATTGAATGTAACCTGCAGAGCTCATAAGACTCATACTGAAGGGTGACCTTGGCATGACCATCACACTTTTGTAGGTATGCTATGACTGTCACACCATTGAACCTGTAGTGTGTAGTGGCCAGTGCCTGTTTGGTATCTCAAGCTGGACAGCACATTTATGCTGTATATTGAGCTCTCCACAGCATACTTTATTCATCTATACTCCTCTATATACTCTCTCACTGATCTTTCCTTCACTGTTACTGTTATATTTTACTGTATGGTTTCAAAGCACCATTGATGACATTTTATATCATTTGACAGTATCTAAAATCAACAGCAAATATTCATCAACAATGCATCAAAGTATAAATTCCAAAGGCCAATAAAGGATTAAGTTCATTTGAATACGCAATATGTATCTAGTCAAACAACAAAACAAAACAAAAATATGCACTACCAGTTGTTTTAAAAGCTATTTCTCAAATATCTAGTCCATTGGTGTGACCTGTTTGTTCTTTGGTGTGATACTCCAAAGTGTCACACCATTGGACTTTTACCATCACACCATAGGACTTTTACCATCACACCATAGGACTTTTCAGCTTTTGAGTTCATTTAAAGCCATGTCGTTGCCAACTGAAATACAATTTCACCTTTAGTAAGATGCATTTTCATACATCTACATAAGAAAAAAATATGAAAAATATACACTATTGTCAAAATGTATTTTATGGCTGTCACACCAAAGGACTACAAAACTAATACATCTTGTGGTAGCAAAACATAATTGATTGACTGAAGAACTCTGAGAGAAAAATCTAAAATCCACCCTTACCATTGGCTTCTTAAGGGTCTAAAGTCACAATTTATGTACCGCTGGAGCTTCAACAATAGATAATTATCCACAGAATTAACCAAAAAATGATGTCACACCACAGGACATTATTTTCTGCGACAAAGTTTCATAAGTCCATACGGTCTCAGAAAAACAGGAAAAAAATTAAGCATTGCCACTTGCTAAAATAGACACCTTGCAAAACATGCCAGGGTTGTTTAGACAAATGACTGAGCTTTGATTATTTATTTAAAAATGTTTTAATATGGAGAACCAGGCTTGCCTCAGTCACACCATAGGACAAGTGTGACATTTGACTCAAAATTAAGTATACTCTGGATTTATTACACATTACTTTTTCACAACAACGACATTGGTTTAATCATTTAAAGCATTGACAATTTTGAAAGCATGAATTTACTTAATTTTAAGAGCCTGCGACAGCAAAATGTACACGTCACGTCATCTACCCATCTATTATTAGAAATTCAAACTCGTGGACACACAGAAGAGCCACCTTTTTGTGTATGAAAAATATATTTTTCCCAGTCATAATGAATACCTACAAATTAATGGTGGTGGAAAAACATTTGTGTATGGGCAGCATGAATTCTGGAGGTTAACAACTAAATATGACATACTCTACACTACCTCTACGAACTATTCGCCTTTTTACATTGTATAGTCTTGAGAAGTGATTAGACGAAGGATCGAGTCACACAGCGTAATTAATGCAAGCGTGTATGTTTTATTTAGATAAGACTGCTGTGGAGCAGTAGTCAACATACATTTGAAGACATCCTAAAGATATGGGCATCAACAGGCTAACTGGTACTGATGCAGAAATGGCAGGCAAGCTGTTTTTGTGTTCACCCAAACCTTTTTTTCAGAATCACAGTACACCTCAAAGACACCACGTCAAATCATCTATAGGAGGCACTTGACTTGGGGTAAACATTTGTTGTTGTTTAGTCCACAGTATACATGTATATGAAATTGGTCATCCTGACTCCTGAATTTACCTAACAACCTGGGCCACATTTGTTTTCACATAGTAAGTAAAGTTGCATAATTTAGAGCTAGTTTGACAACAAAATTCATAATCCAACTGGTATCTGAAATTAGATTATTCTGAGAAGAGATTCTTCCCAGCAAAAGCAGCAGGGGATACCGAGACTGAGAAAATAGTTCAGTTCCGCGAAAAAACTCCTCTCGCCAAGTTCTGATTTTATTTAAACAGGCCATCATAAACAATTGCTTTTCAAAAACCTTTGTAGCCCACTTGTAGGTTGTTTGAAAAGTTTTTAAGAGACATCCTCAGATGAAAGATACATTAAGATAGTAGCCTAACGTTACCATGGACTCCAAATAAAATGTAGAACATGATGCCAATGATGATCCAATAGTTAAGGATTCAACACAAGACAATATTAATATTTCATTTCAGAAAACAAAACGGCTACAGTGTGTCCAATAGGAGAAGTGTCTAAAAACAATAAAAACGATTATTCGATTCCATGACTATTAAAATAATTGCTTCTTCTTCATTCAGGTCCTTGGATTCTAAAGCAAAAAAAGAGAAGAGATTTAACAGTATTATTATTCAATGAAAGGACATGTGATTGTTGACAAAAGCATACAACTCTCATATTATCATTATCATTATTTAAAAGTTTTATTCACAATCCATTTTGGTTTACAGCTCATATCACCACAATAGTCTTGAGATCATTGTGGTATTTTTCTGTCAGGACTTTTATGTGCAAACTATTCCCATATGGAAAAGACATTACAACATGCTTCACATATGGACTATATGGCACATAGCCTTCTGTAAAAGTGGTCCATTCCTCATTTTCCGGGTCCACATACACACTCCATGCACTGAAACATATACACGTTGTAGAATGGACTGAGTGCCTACTTACATGGTACAGACTGTAAAAGTGGTCCATTTCTTATATAAGATTTTATAATATTTATTTTACTTTTATACTTTTAAAATATAATGTTGTATGTATATAGGCTTATCTTTATCCTATGGCTTTCATCATCCTAGGCAAGTCATGAACTGCTCCTCTCAGACACTCATTACTGACAAGATTGGCTTCCAGAAGGCTCTCATTAACCCTTGGTCAGCTTCTTCATTCATTACTATTACTGTCCCAGCAGGGAAGCAACAGGAACATCATGATTCATGTAATTACCTGTCCACTAATTACAATAAAATTGCCCTACACGACACCTAGCAGACACAGACAAAAGAGGTCATAGAATGTGTGGGGAAACCCAACACGTGGGGGAAATGTACAACATCGTGGCCTTTTGTTCCCAGGCTGTATAGCTCATGGTAGCATATGTGGCTTCCACTATAAAACTCTTGTGGTGTATGACTTAAAGCACTGTTCTATGAAAGTATGGACTGTCTGACTTTTTTTCCTTTTGGAAGAGGGACGTGCTCACATTGCATTGCTAAAAGGAGTTTATGTATGCTCTGATAAGTGAAAGAGTGGTAGAGTGGTCCTCTCCTTTGGTCCTCTATTGGCCTTGGTTAGTCATCTGCTCTGAGGGGTTAGTGTTTCCTCAAGCCAATGCTTGACACAACACAACACAACACAACACAGAATTCTTCAGCTGCCCATAAACCTGTCACCTGCGCAGGCATCCATCAAATTTGCTGAAACACCTGCGTCATGTTTCCATTGTGCTCCAGTCACACGCAGTGGATGGGCTGCACTACATGTGAATCAGAGTGAAGCTCTAAAGATTTCCCAGCCACGCTCACTGCTGCATCATGACCTGCTTGCATGTTACATCGGTATATTCATCACCATGCACGCACGCAAACACATTCATACACACACACACATGCACACACACGCACACACACACACACACGCACACGCACACGCACACACACGCACACACACAGCCCAACCTTTATATCTTTGTGGGGCTGGGGCCCTTGTGGGGCCCTTCCTATCTTTGTGGGGGCCTTCCATTCATATTAATCCATTGACGCCTAAGGCACCTGCAAAAGAGGGAGCTGAATGCCTGAGCCCTTTTTAAGAAAAGCTGCCCTCAGCCTATAAAAACCTAAATATCTCAGCTTCTGAAGCACATAAAAATATGCACTAAGTTGCATTTAAACGCTAAGACCCTCATCTTTCATTAGAATGTGTTCATTCATCTCAAACAAACAGAGATTTTTCATAAAGTTGTCTCAAATCTCATGAGCCTGAATGTTGCGTAATGCAGCTCCAGGCGCCAGGGCTAATGTTGCGCAAGGCAACATCAGGCATCAATGGGTTAATCCTGACAATACCTAAAAAAGGCTAAACTGTGCCCAAACTAAAACAATCCTTAACCCTAACCTGCGCGTGAGGATATGTTTTACACTTTTACTTTTACTGGTAACAACAAAACTACCCCAGTAAAAGGGATTAAAACATGTGGGGTTCAGGATTTGGGCCCACATGGGACAAGGGCCCCACCTTGTTGGTGCGCTCCAATTAGCAGTAGCCTCACAAATGTAGATTCGCACACACACACACAGGGCCATGGACTCTGAAAGAGGATGCCATGTTATTGTTGCGAAGGCTTTACCCCACGTAATTTCTCGGCGCTTGTGATGGGATATGATACTGTTCATTGCGTTCTTAGTTCACAAAAGGCCCAGGTAATGCAAGCCCCATCATGAGGAGTCACATACAGATGGCTGAGGAGACATCTTAAGTGTTTTTGGCCATCTTCTGACGCCATTTATTTTGTCTTGTTTGTCTCTTGTTACACGCTGCAAAAGTCGCCATTTTTATATGGGCATATTCCCCACCCAACCAATATGATCTTCCTTTATCTGCTGTGCCAGGTGGGGGTGTAAATATAGTTCAAAATGACACTCTTGCACACCATTGTAGTTGGACAGGTGCGTAGGATAATATCCCAGTGGGGTTGTCATTCAAGTGTAAAGAAATCCAGCACACTGTCCATTCCAGTTTGTAGGGGGAATGGACAGGAAGGTGGGACAACCGAAACGTTATGTAAAGTTGGATGATGGAATGGACAGTGTTCAGGATTTCTTTACACTTGGGGGGTGTAATATAACCAACACTATGACACATCTCAAGTACAGTGACCCTGATTGTTTTACACGCACACACACCCACACTACACACACCCACCGCACTACACGCACGCACGCACGCACGCACGCACGCACGCACGCACGCACGCACGCACGCACGCACGCACGCACGCACGCACGCACGCACGCACGCACGCACGCACGCACACACACACACACACACACACACACACACACAAACACACACCTTTTTTCAGAACTAATTCTTTATAGGGTAACCAAGGCCCTTATTCATAATGGGCAGGGGATAATGGGCGTTTTAAAGGCGATTTTGGGCAATAGTGGATAGCTAGCCTTCTTCAGCAACTACTACCCCTATTATTCTAACCTCATCCTCTCATGCACGCTGTTGATCTACAAGAAACATTTGAACCAGTGACTACTCACTTAACTTCTGGTTAATCCACACTCCGCTTTCCTCGATAGATCACTGCAATAGGAGAGAGGAAGTTATATATATCAGCATGTAAGTCGTACATGGGTCAGTGGCGTTTCAGCAGTAGCACACATCAGGTACTGTTGAGCCCCCTGATGTCTGAGCCCAAAAAAACCCATCTTTGACCCACATACAGTGTACTGTCTCTTGTAAACACAATAGTGGATGAATTGCATGCCTCTTCCAAGACTCATTTAAAAGTGTGATGTAGTATTTCCTAGTCGCCACTTACCCATTCCTAGAGTATTTCCTGAGCATGACACTGAAACATGAGGAAAGAAAACTGAGTGAGAATCCACATTCCCAATACTTTTTTTTTTCACTTGGAGTCTGTAAAATGTTCACATTTTACAGATTTCAGAATATCACAAGCCCTGCTCCAAAAGAATGCTAATAGATAAGAGAAAAGAGGTCCCATATGTAATGATTAAAGGATGTAGGTCTGCACACTGCCAATAAACTCAAAAAAATAAACTCAATTATTTAAAAAGCAACGTTTTGATTACCCTGGATCTTCATCAGGTAACATATGGGTAACAGGAAGAAGCTGTTACCTATATCACATGACCATTCGTTCACCCGCCCAGTTGCTGATGAATTACCCATCACAACCACAAAAACTACTAAATCCAGTTGCATGTGTGTGTTTACTGTATGTTACCTACTCTATGACCTCTGTGACCCCCCCCCATTCTATGTAATCCCTGTGTGTGTGTGTGTGTGTGTGTGTGTGTGTGTGTGTGTGTGTGTGTGTGTGTGTGTGTGTGTGTGTGCGCGCGCGCGCGCAAGTACGCATGTGTGTTATTAATGTAAATGTCTTATAATCTACTGTAGTTTAACTGCACATTGGAGAATGGTGAACCGCAATTTCAAATCTTCTCTGCTAGCCCTAACTTGTCACATAGATTTTTGACATTGATTGGTGTAATGCAGTCCTGACAAATCTAATGTATAAATTCATGGGACTGAATTGCTCAAAAAATAGTATAATCTCTAGTAAACCCAGCCAAGAGCTCTGTAAGGTTCTTTTCTAAGATCAGGCGACACTGGAGAAAGTGCCTATGGTTGTACTTGTCTTTTCATTTCTTTTACCCTTGTCTGTCTTTTATTTAACTTGTGTACATTGTATTTCTATGCTGATATGGACCATACACTTGTGTCTGTTACAAATTAGAACTGAATTGAATTGAAAGTACGCTACCAGAGTACATCCTCCTGGGACAGAAGGAGATCTTGTTTCCGTCCTGGGCGAGCGGGGAGACCACCACGGTGTACACCTCTCCGCAGATGATCTCGGAGACGTCGCAGTAGTTGGAGCCGGCGGGCGGGGAGCAGGTGTAGTTGGAGCTGGTGCCGTACAGGTCGGCCACGTGGTTGTGCAGGCTGCCCGACGACCGCCAGTACACCCGCAGAGTGTTGTTAGCCATGCGGTACAGCTTCACGCTCGAGGGGCAGCAGGGCTCTGGACACACACACACACACACACACACAAACACACACACACACACACGCACATGCACACGTATGTGCACACACACACACACACACACACACACACACACACACGTGTACGCACGCACGCACACACACACACGCACATGAGTGATTCTCTAATTCGCCTACACTTTTAAGTCCGTGGATTTTATTTGGCAATTCCACTAACTATTAACTGCATCCAATGATGTTTTGGACATTAGAAAACATTTATCTTTCATATAATACAGAAAGTGTAGACATAGCATTATTTCCCTCAGCAAGAATGAATATTTAATACTGGTTTTGGGCGTTTTCATGCCGTCCTGTCTTCATATTAGCATGTAAAGAAACTTGTTTTGCCGAAGACGATTGCAAATGTTGATTCACAGTAATCATCACAATATGACAAAACTGTCAGAAAGACCACTGTCCTTTCCATTATACATGAAATTTGCCATTTTGTGTGTGTCCACGAAACCTCCTCCATAAATCAGTAATGGTTTGGTCTTAGGCCATACGAATAACATCACGTGATGTCATAACCTCTTTGGCAGGATACGGGAAGACTTTTTGGTAAATTTTGAGCTCCATCCTTCCATAATTTAATCCATTCTTTTTCATGTTCTCATAGCGGGAAAATTGCCTGTCAACTGTGTTATCAACATATTCATAAGATTCTGAATTAGAAATCACATGTAGAAAAACACAGATAAAGCATACAGATACATGAATTGATTAAAATGTTGTGGTGGAACTTCTGAGGTCCTCAGTTAGCACAGCACCATAAAAATGGCTGAAATGTCAACGGTGTTACCGTCAATGGTGTTACAATTAAGTATGACAGTCAGGGTTGCCAGATGAGGCTGATGATTTCCAGCCCAAAAAATGATCAAAATCCGCCCTAAAAACCCGCCCAATTCTATTGATTTATATGGCAGTGGGAAGGTTTTTCTGATAGATGCCATTTTTACCCGCACACGGCCATCCTAAGCAGCCCAATTGGGCGGGAACCAGCCCAATCTGGCAACACAGATGACAGTTGAGGAGGAGTATGTTTTTGCCAATTTATATCCATATTGACAGACAAACAAACAAAATAATTTGTGTTCTAGGGAGATGGGTTTGTCTGCTCTGTTTTTTCTCCTAAAAAAGTGCCGACTTGTTTCCCTGCACTGTTGACCGTAACACAGTTGAGTAACACGGTTGACTGTTTTGAAAGTGTTTTTTGCGCTATTGATCCCTTATGTGTTGGAAAAATCCTATGAACATACACTAGGGATTATCTCTGGAGAAGGAAGTCTTGTGTAAGGAGGGTGACTATATTCAAATCAGACGTTACAGGGATTTATGATGAAAAATGTGTCAGTCTGTATCACAGTGACTCATAAAATCCTACTTATGAAGCTCAATAATCACATTTTCTATATCAGTTGCACAGATTAATGACAACATTACTGCTAAGGGACATAAGCACTTTCAAACATATATTGTTTCAACTCTGTAGTATTTTTTATATATGTTTGGCTTGGCAATTTGTTTGTTTGGAAACTTAAATATATACACTATGTTAACATCTAGGTCATTTAGTTGAAAAAAAATACTGATAATTGACATTTTGCTTTTGCCAAAAGCGTAGGGGAATCGTAGAATCACTCACATGCACACGTATGTGCGCAGACACACAAACGTATACGCACGCACACACACACATGCACACACACACACGTGTACGCACGCACACGCACACACCCACGCACACACCCACGCACACATACACATACACACGTATGTGCACACACGCACACACACACACATGCACATGCACACACACACACACACACACACACACCCACGCACACATACACATACACACGTATGTGCACACACGCACACACACACACATGCACATGCACACACACACACACACACACACATACACAAGCAGATGACTGAATGAATAAATGAATACATGAACCAATGACTGATGATTGTGTAATGTGATTGTGTAATGTGTTCAGGTGGACAAAGTCCAATTTTGTGTTGTTCTTGTCTTAACGTCTCAAATGCCCCGAGGTGCCTTAGGTAAGAGGACTGGGCACTTACTTGACGAGAAGCCTTGGTACTGGCACTCTCTCTTGTGGCCCGTTTTGCTGATGGCCTCGAGGGTGACCGTGTAGTTGGTGCCACAGGTGATGCATCCCATGATGCACTCTGTGTTCATGGTGTGGCACTTGGCGTGGCCCTTGGGCGAGGTGAGCGACGTGATGTAGGAGCGAGCGCCCGTGGCCGTCGACCAGGTGACCCGAGACATGGCCTGCGTCACCTGCTCCACCACCAGATCGTTAGGACAGCAGGGCTCTGGACACGCAGACAGAAGCAGAGACAGACAGTGGGACAGACACACAGACAGACAGATGGAGAGACGCACAGATAGAGGGAAAGACAGAGGGGGACACAGACGGAGGAACAAGCAGACAGAGGGAGAAACAGACAGAGAGACAGAGGGAGAGACAGAGAGACAGAGGCAGAGACAGAGAGACAGAGGGAGAAACAGGTACACAAGCAGGTAAGCAGGTGGGGCAGGCAGATGGACAGAGAGGGAAAAGGTTGTCGATACTCCTTTCTACAGTACACTACTCATGAACAAACAATCAAAGAAGTGGAGATAAAAACACTGGAAATGTGCTGTGGCTTTAGAGACGCTGCCATCTGAGCACGGTGGTCAGAGGCGATTCTAGGGTAAGTTGGGGCCCCAAGCAAAAATTCAAAAGAATGAACATTCACAACAAATCACCACTACTGTAGTTTAAAGTCTTGGCTATGCTGTTATTCACCATCCATAGGCTTGGGGGCCCCAAGCGGCTGCCTGCCTAGCCTGGTGACAAGATGTGCCTCTGACTGTGGTACTAAGCCACTCCTCCTTGTCATGGAGGAATAGTTAGCTGTCACCTACTAATGGAGAACAACTAAGAGGTATCAGAGATGTTGTGCAGAGGGTGTGTTGTGCACTTTTGGTGTGATTTGTATGTTCGTTGTACACTGAATTGAGATTTTACTACATGTAGTACAGCAGGGATACTCAGAGATCAGACTTGCTGGAAAAGCTAAACTATATCGCTATGACATTACCAAGATTACATGTAAGACTTGCCATTATCATTTCGATGGCAGCAAACTTATAATAGAGGCTCTGCATAAGATGGTTAACCTGATAAATCCTCAAGATGTGATTTGGCCCTGAACAACAACGACAACAAACACAACAACAACAACAACAACAACAACAACAACAACAGAAACCTGTCCTTATTGCTCAAACACGCTCCATACATGTGGCGGAACACATCTCCTCCAAAGGTTGGCCACACTCTCATTGTGGCTGAGGTGATCCGATATGTGCATCAGACATGCCTAACAAGCGCTCCCAGGTGCTTTCTTGGCCCAAGCTGCTGTTACTTTTATGTTCTTGCACTCTCAGTTATTGTCACACATTCGCTGTAGACATATTTGGTTTCTTGTTGCATGTCATGTAACGCGATGCATTTTTTTGCTATTGTTGTTAAAAAGCACTGTGTATGGTAAATACTTTGCAAAGATGTGTGAAAACTGACTTGTGGAAGTGTCCAGCTTCATAGTACAGTGTGTGTGTTGTGACTTACATATTTGGATTCCCGATGACATGGCCGTGGCAACTCT
The DNA here is from genome assembly GCF_034702125.1 of Engraulis encrasicolus. Taxonomy (NCBI): domain Eukaryota; kingdom Metazoa; phylum Chordata; class Actinopteri; order Clupeiformes; family Engraulidae; genus Engraulis; species Engraulis encrasicolus. The sequence goes on from NC_085872.1 coordinate 10,710,830, forward strand.
GTATACTGTCATACTTAATTTCATTTAAAATTGCTTTGTTAATATACGTACAGTAACTCCTTTAAGTCCACTTAAGGGGGTCTATTTTCTTATGTGTGTGTGTGGGAGTGAGGAATCTACAGTGTTTTTGAATAGCTCTGTGTGTCTGTGTGCCTTTGAGCATACACTGTACCTTATGTGTATGCGTGTGTCTATACACAAAGGTGCCTACCTGCCTCCAGTATCTGTGAGTAGCTTTTATCTGTGAGTAGTGTTTTGTGATATGTGATATGACTGTTTGTGAAAGTGCACCACATCATAGCTCATTAGCGTAACATTTGCTGAAGTTCAACACAAACTATCGCTCGAGTCGTCGACTCGCTCAAATCGCCTCTTGTCGCCCAAATCGATTTCAGCTCTTCTGTCATCAGCCTCTCCATCTAAAGTCAATTCATCCCGTCACCGTTGTCACTTTAGTTGCTTTTGGTGTGTTTGTGCCATAAGTGTGCGTGCTGCCCACCTGTCTCGAGTGTCTGCGAGTAGCTGGGCAGGCTGCGGCCCGCGGAGGTGGTGGCGTAGGCGCTGACCTCGTAGGTGGTGCCGCACGGCAGGTTGGAGATGTCGCACCACGAGCCCGACGACGCGTGGCACTGGTGCGTGTCCGTGCGGCCCACCGCACTCACCGTGTAGTTGGCCTCCGCGTTGGACGCCGTCCAGTGGACACGCACCTGCGACACGCCCAGCTGGGTGATGTTGAAGATCTCAGGGGTACAAGGAGCTGATGGGGGTGGGGCGGAGAGAGGGAGAGAGAGAGAGAGAGACAGAGAGAGAGAGAAAAAGAGAGAGACAGAGACAGAGACAGAAAGAGAAAGCAAGGAGAGAGAGAGAGAGAGAGAGAGAGAGAGAGAGAGAGAGACAGAGAGAGACAGAGAGAGACAGAAAGAGAAAGAGAGAGAGATTGGAGGAGAGAGAGACAGAGAGAGAGAGTGAGAGAGAGAGAAGGAGAGAGAGACAGAGACAGAAAGAGAGAGAGAGAGAGAGGGGGAGACAGAGAGAGAGAGAGAGAGAGAAAGAGACTCAAATCAAGTGAATTTTCACAAGCCCCCAGTAATTTGCAACACATGGACTGTCTAAATGTATAATTCCACAGTAATCTGTGAGGAGCAGAGTATGTGGATACTGGTGTGCTATTAAAACCATAACAACCCATTAACCCATTGTCATTGTGAAGTCAAGTGTGTGTATGTGTTTGTGCCTCTGTGTCTATGCCATTATGTCCAGGTGTCCATGAATGTGTATACTGCATGCATGTTCTGTTTGCGCGCACAAACACGTGTGTGTGTGTGTGTGTGTGTGTGTGTGTCTGTGTTTCACCTGTCTCCTGTATATGTGGTCTGCAGGTGTTTGTGTGTGTGTGTAAGTATGTTCTGTTTGCGCACACAAACACGTGTGTGTGTGTGTGTGTGTGTGTAAGTATGTTCTGTTTGCGCACACAAACACGTGTGTGTGTGTGTGTGTGCGTGTGTGTGTGTGTGTGTGTGTGTGTGTGTGTGTGTGTGTGTGTGTGTGTGTGTGTGTGTGTGTGTGTGTGTGTGTGTGTCACCTGTCTCCTGTACATGTGCTCTGCAGGTGTTGTTGCAGCCCCGGATCTCGCTGCATGGCCTGACCACCACGCTGTAACGCCTGTTGCATGTGAGGTCGGACAGCGCGCACACCGGCGCCGTGTCGTTGCACTGGATGATGGGATCCGTCTGGTCGGCCGCCGTCGTCTCATAAAGCTCCGCCCCTCGCACCGCTGACCACTGGATTTCCAGCGTTTCCGTGGAGATCAGGGACACAAACACGTCCTCTGGACAACAAGGAACTGGACCGCAGGTTGAAAACACAGGGAACATGTATTAAACACATGTTGACATCAATACACACAATTACAAATAAATGCAGTATACAGTACATGAAGTTTCTGTGGTCTTGGGTTTCCTGTGTCGTGAAATCAGCGGCAACAACAACAGACCGTAGTACCATACCTGTGGTGTAGGCCTCGTTGAGTCAGTACTATACATCCTTGTAACGTAGTTGAGATTTTACTATGCTATAAATACTTGTGGATTAATTGAGTGTGTACTATAGTATACATACTTGTGGTGTGTAGCTGAGCAAGTACTGTACTATACAGATTTGTAGTGTAGTTGAGCCTGAAGTATATACTTGTGGTGTAGTTGAGCGTGTGCTATACTACATACTTGAGGTATTCAGCGTGTACTATACTACACATACTTGAGGTATTCAGCGTGTACTATACTACATACTTGAGGTATTCAGCGTGTACTATACTACATACTTGAGGTATTCAGCGTGTGCTATTCTATACATACTTGTGGTGTGTAGCTGAGCAAGCACTGTACTATACAGATGTGTAGTGTCGTTGAGCCTGAACTACACTTGTGGTGTAGGTGAGCCTGTACTGTACTTGTGGTGTAGGTGAGCACGGGGCCCGGGGCGCTGACGCCGGCCTGGTTGTGGGCGAACACGGTGGGGAAGAAGGTGAAGCCGCACAGGCAGCTGAACTGGCAGACGGTCCCCGTAGTGTTGCAGCGCTCCTCTGAGCCGTCGTCGCTCTTCACAAAGGCCATGTAGTAGTCGGCGTAGTCCACCGCAGTCCACATGACCGAGCACACGCCGGCCTCGCGCTCCTCCACCCAGATGGAGTCAGGGGGGCACGGGACTATGACAAGGGGTGACATCATTATTTACCATCTGGTGAGGATTTTAAGTGTGTGTGTGTGTGTGTGTGTGTGTGTGTGTGTGTGTGAGAGAGAGAGAGAGAGAGAGAGCGATAGAGAGGCAGAGAGAGAGAGAAAGAAAGACAGTGAGAGAGATAGACAGAGAGAGAGTGGGGGGGCAGAGAGAGAGTCAGGCAATAAGAGAAGGAAAGACAGAGAGGAAGAAACAGAGGGGGAAAAGTGGGAGAAAGAGAGAAAGTGAGAATGCATTGTGATAGGGACGTACAGGTGATGCATTGTAGGTCAAGACCCTGTTTCTCGAAAGCATTGTTGCTAACCAGTTAGCAACTTACTAGGTTTCCAATGGGAACACCAGCCACATTGTGTGTGTGTGTGTCTGTGTTTGTGTGTGTGTGTGTGTGTGTGTGTGTGTGTGTGTGTGTGTGTGTGTGTGTGTGTGTGTGTGTGTGTGTGTGTGTGTGTGTGTGTGTGTGTGTGTGTCTGTGTGTGTGTGTGTGTGTGTGGTTTTTGTATGTTTAGTTCAACTGCACATTGGACACTGGTCAAATGCAATTTCAAATATCTGTGCTAACCCTGTTACATAGATTTTTGACAATAAAGTACACCTGACTTGACTTGGAAATTGCAATGCAACCAAGTAAGTTGCTAACTTAGTTAGCAGCGATGTTGTCGAGACACACACCCCGGATTGTATACATGGGTTCTAAATTTTGTTTATAACCTTACTGCACAAACCTAGCTGCGCACAACTCAACCTCTGATTGTTGGAAACAGCTGTCGGTCAAAAAACTCCCTCACGTGGTTGGCTGCCAGTGTCTTGCCCCTCCTCATAACATAACACTCAGAACCCATGTATACAGCAGGTGATGCATTGTGGGCCAGATTACGTACAGGTGATGAACTCCTCGGGCTCGGACGGAATGCTGGGGCCGCCGTCGTTCTCCGCCGTGACGGTGACGGTGAGGTTCTGGCCGCAGGTGAGCGAGGAGATGACACAGTAGTTCTCGTTGTCGGAGCTGCAGTTCTGCTCCATGGAGGTGCGGGCCTGGTACATCTCGGCACCGCGGACGTCCGCCCAGGCCACCGTCATGCCCATGAAGCGACCAGGTGTCAGGGACAAGCTCACATCATCTGGACTGAGGGGGCCTGCGAGAAAGAGAGAGAGAGAGAGAGAGACAGAGAGACAGAGAGAGAGAGAGAGAGAGAGAGAGAGAGAGGGACAGAGACAGAGATAGATAGAGACAGATACACAGAGAGAGAGAGAGACAGAGACAGAGAGAGAGAGAGAGAGAGAGACAGAGCGGTTGACAAACAAAGACAATGGTAGATAAGCCTTTGAATAGGCAGTGTTGCACCATGCTGTTGACATGCAAAAACATAGAAGAATACCAGAATGCAAAAGAATACTCACATTCATGATGCATTTAAAAAATGTTCAAACCATTGAATAATTGCCATGTTAGGTGTTCTACCTTTTGCTCATCATGTATCTGGGCTTGACAGGTAGAATGTGTGTGTGTGTGTTTGTGTTGTGTGTGTGTGTTGTGTCTGTGTGTGTGTGTGTGTGTGTGTGTGTGTGTGTGTGTGTGTGTGTGTGTGTGTGTGTGTGTGTGTGTGCGTGTGTGTGTGTTGTGCGTTTGTCTGCACCTCTGCACACTCGTGTATGTGGAGTGCATATTACTACTACATCCTCCTTACGTGTGATCTGGTACACGGTCCGTTCGTCACCCATGTTGCCATCCGCGTCCCAGCCGTTGCCCTTGATGGAGTAGCGTGTGCCGGGCTCCAGGTTGGAGAAGGTGTGGTCGGTGCTGGTGGTGTTGACCTTCATGCGGCTATCCGAGCCCTCTCTGATGATGATGAGGCTGTACAGCACCGCGTGGTCCACGGGCTCCCAGCTGACAAAGATGGTGCTGTTGCTGGGGGAGGTGGTGTTCATGACCATGGCTTCCACCACTGGGAGAGAGTGGAGTCAAACAGGTTGGGTGAAAAAATGCGGATTTTAAAAAAATGACATGCTAGTAGGGACTGAATAGAAACTGAGGCAGATGTTATGAACCACCTGAGGTTACACAGAATAGATATTATGGATGACAAAAAGCACACTTGTGAATTAAACATTGATGCATACATTATTAAGCATACTAAATGAATGTTTTTACAGCACACATCAGTCAGTGCTTCTAGATAAAAGTGTGAAAAAAGTGATTGGGTGTGAAATGAAATCAATGATCTCCATCTTAGATTACATCAAGGCATCCCTGGGGACAGGAGACAACCTAGTTCTCAGGGTCTATCTTTCCTTATTGTGTGATGTGCAAAGCGCATCTGTGGATTAAGTTACCCTTGTTGGCCAATAAGGTGTTAGGCTTCCTGCCCACAATGGAGAGGAGACATAATACCGTGCTTTCACATGAGGTCTAAAGTTGCTTATTCTTTATCACTCAGACAAAGATGGAGGATTCATATCTACCTTGGTGTATTATGATTTCATTTAAGGCAAGGTTAGAAGGGAGAACCATTAAAAAATGTAAAAGCAGTACATGAAGCCTTTATGAAACGTGTCAAACTATTTTTAAAAAGTTGTGATGATGACGCGTTCCCATAGAGATACGGAAACAATCTGTTTATCCTGATAAAATAAAGACGTACCTGTTCTGACAACACGGGGCACTGATGGCTGGCTTCTCCCTCCCCCGTTGACAGACAGAACGTTCAGAGAGTACTCGGTGTAGGGTTCGAGTCCAATGATGGTGCCCGGGGAGCTACCGACTGACATCTCTTTGAAGAACTGTCCGTCCAGCGTCTGAGCGCGAAGGACGTACTCGGTGGCTCCAGTCACCTCTGTAAACTCCACTGTGATGCTGTCGCTGTGCTTGGAGTAGGCCTGGTTAATGGTTGGCACCTCCGGGGCTACCAAACACACAAGCACAAGGGCATAGGGTAAACACAAGGGCACAGGTGTGAAAACAAGCCACTTTAAGATTCAAGTTAAATTCCAACTGAATTTCATGTAAGTTAAAGGGGGAAAAAAGCACCTGTCAGTGTCTCGAGCGTTGCGCTGTTCAACAAGTTGTGGTTGTCCATGGCATCCACGCGTACGATATACATGGTGTTTGGTTGAAGTGATCTCACTGAACCCATCACGATATTTCCACCAAAAGTTGCAAAAACTGGTCCCTCGTTTGAGTTTTTTGGGGTGGCTGTGACTTTGTAAGAGTTGGCTCCAGGGTACGTACTCCAGCGTGCAGTCACACTTCTCGATGTGACCGTAAACACACTTACAGTGAAGTCTAAAAAGAAGCAAAGTTAAGTCATTATTTTACCATAGAGTTGATGTTATTGTGTTTTGGGAAAATAAGTACCAAGACCACCACCATCAATAACTATCACTATCCTACAATAATCCCTAACAATAATATTGCACTATAACAACAACAACAAGAACAATAATAATAATAATAATAATAATAATAACAATAATAATAATAATAATAATAATAATAATAATAATAATAATAGGCATAATAATAATAATGACAATAATAATAATAACAACAATAATAAGAACAACAACATACCATTTTGGGCAGCACATATCTGGAAATTAAACGGAGAACAATTTTAATTTTGTCATTCTGTAGGTAGGCCTAGCCTATGTTTTATTCTGTAGGCCTAATAGAGGTTTTTAAAATAGTATGCAGGAACTGACTATACATTCTTACAGAATCCGTGGAAATCTCCATCTGCCACTATAATTAATAGGCCTAAATGTAGCTTAGCCAATGTCAAGTTCAAAGTTGCACAGCCTACACCCTACACCAATGCACCACACATTGAGCTGCATCTTGTAGGCTACCGAATTATGCTAAACAATGTAGCACACATTGCATAGGCCCCTACATGCATTTTTTTTAGAACTCGACTGTGTAAAAAAATGCATGCTTTGCAATGATTCGCGTAATTCTTTCTGTCTTCTTCTCTCTCTCTCTTTTCAATTTCCCCAAGGTCTAGGCAACGACATAACAATACTCTTCCAGAAATGTTTCTCCTGAAAATCTACCGTGAATCACCAATATCAGATGACATTCTTACCTTACACAGTCCGAAACTTAAAAACATGTATTTCAGCAGTCTAAAATATTTCGGATCCATGGTTCAAATTTCTTGACGACTGTCTGCCTTGAGCGAAGGAGTTTACTCTCCAGCTGGTGTTTCTCTCGTCCTCGGTATGATGACTTTGGTTTAGCCCTTTCCGTTTTTCCGTCTTTTCCCTTTTTTTTAATACACAACAGGTATTTTATTGTTCAACGAATGCCGAATTCCCATACGTGACCCCTCCCTCTGGCGATGAAGGAGCGGACCTATCAGCGCCCGAGGCGGTTCGCACCTTGTGTGCAGGTGTACCAGTATTCACAGTGTGAGAAAGAATGCGGTCACAATGTATCCTGCCTATACAACTTCAAAGAGCAAACTGCGGTGCCCCAGGTATCTTATTAGCATCAAACCAAAAGCTTAGGCGACTGCCTAGAAAACAAATGTATTGATGATAGTGCATTGGTATTTTTTACACTTCATTTTACATTTTAAAGTTCTTCACACATGTGGCAAACGTTGTGTGTAGCCTAGGCCTACCAGAAAGACTAGCCTACTTGGTTGTATGCATTCATTTCTCACTGTTCTCCTTATGTGGTAGACGGGCCCACCTTTGAAAGCATAATAATAGTAACTAATAATAATAATAATAATAATAATAATAATAATAATAATAATAATAATAATAATGATAGAATGTATTCATAACAATAGTCTAATTATTCTTAGACAATTACTTGCTATTTACCTTAGGCCTACTCGCTGTAACATGGACAGCTAAACAGGGTATTATGCTACATGTAAACCTGGCTTTTTCTGGAATAGTGTCTTCTGCGTGCTTGAAAAAAACTGTATCTCAATTTATGAACTACAAATCAAAGCCTGCAGTGGTCTTGACAGTCCTAGTGCGTTGTTTGCCGTTATACCCATTTGGGTCAGGCCAGAGGAGCCACCTGACCTGAAGACTGGGCACAGTGGTTTGGTGGTAGAATGTGTGTTTTCTTTATGTTAATGATGTAGGCTACTTCTTTAATTATCTACCCATAATTAATCATGAATGGGCTGTTTAATGGTGTGAAATTTGTCCTCATTCACTGATTTGTTATACAAGTATAGGCCTAAGCAAGGCCGCTGACAGCTTTGGCTGGCCCCAGGACAAAGTCATCTGAATGCAAAATCCAATACATAGAATGTAATGAGAACCCAATTCTGGCCCCACCTTCCCTCTGGGCCCGGGACAGCTGACCCCTTTGTCCCCCCCTGTCGGCTTCCCTGGGCCTAAGGAACATGTTCGCATGTGTTGCCAGTGAGGAAACAAAACATGTGGGGATGCACTGAGTGGCACACAAAGGTGTCAAAGATGCAGACACAACCTATAGGCCTACAAGAAAAGTAAAAACCCTGCCACAGTCTCCCTCGAACACAGGTGACTTCACTGAGAAACTGGTCTTGTTTGATCAGCTGATTGTGCACTGTTTGGTAACACTTAATTGTAAGGGGTCACTGTTACAGTGTATCCACCTCAATAGGAAGAACCGGTGTAATCCATGAGACGAAAAACCATACAAGTCCAACATTTTTTTGTAAATGTCCAGAATTGTAAATACCTGGTAACATTTGATTTTTAACATTGACATTAAAAAATCGTATATTATTATAATTAAGAAGCTTTTGTTTTCTGACTTCAATGTTCAAACTGCAAATTAAAAAAACATAGGCCTATGTTCAAAATGTGGACTTGTATGGTTCTTTGTTTCAGGGCTTCAGTCATGTAATAATATCATGTAATAAGAAAGAACAATAAGAGAAATAGGCCTACATTATTTGTTCCAGAAATAAAAAGTCAACTGTAAGTAGCGTGCTGTGATTCCTGATTAAATGTGATATCCTTGGACATCCTTACTGAACCTTGGCTGGATTGTCCATTAGGCACACAGGGCATTTGCCCGGTGGACTGGTGATGATTTAGGCTTGTTTCTCAACTCAATTTAGTGGTCAATTAGGGGTCGACCGATACAGGTTTTTTAATGGCCGATGTGATACTGATTTTTTTTCATCACCCTTGGCCGATACTCGATTTCCGATACCCGATATTTGGGGCCGATATGGGTAAAAAAAAGTTTTTAAAAAATGACAAAATATAACAATCAAGTAATATGAAAATAAAGTGTCTTGGTGCTTTTAAAAAACCTGAATAACATAAAATAATAAATATTGCGCATCGACCAAAATCACACGTGTATCGGCCGATACGATACACTTAAAAAACGCAAATATCGGCCGATATATCAATCCCTGTGTTGCTACACCTGACCTCTGCGAGATAGATATATATAGGCTATTAATTTTGGCTGTTGTGGTCAATATAGCTCGCAATAGATTTCTAAAAATGTTGTTGCAGGCTTCACTGTCTCTCTCATTGCCTGGTGGACCGGTCTAGGCTGAAAATGCCCGTCCTGATATTTTGTCCCAGTTCCGAACTGAACTGAGTAGCCTCACAGGCACCTGCTAAGCACTTGTGTAAAGGGCACACCTGTGGCCTTTTCAATGACTTTATTCGTGAACATATGCCACCCTGCCATGAATATAATCTCACTGACATACCGGTAGATAAGAAGATTAGACATGTCTGTTTACACATGTAAATACGTACTACTCTAGTCTTAGCTGTGTCCCATTTCTATCACTTCCACTCATTTTTACCCCTAACTGTCGCTTTTTGAAGTTCACTCCAGACAAAGTGGATGTGGAGGTAATGGGATGCATGCTTGTCCTCTTTACTCCAGTTTGGCCCTCTGTCCATCTACTTTCACTCCCAGTTCCAGGGACCGATTTACATTGCATTAATTACATTAATTGGCATTGGGAATTAGCCAAGGCTATACTTGCTATGATGCTATTCTGTTGGGCTTGCATGATGTGTATCTGTCCCTATCAAATAAACCAAACTATACATTCAATTTGGCAGACACTTTTAGCCAAAGCAACTCACAATCGAGGATGTAATCAGAGCATACATCACTAGCAGATATGAAGTCCACAGGAAATATACAGAACATTAGTGCAGATACCAAGTAGGGTTAGAGTGTTTTTATGTAAACAAATTACACCACACTCACGATTAAAAGGTGCCCAACAAAAACGAAAACTATGAAAGAAATCAAAGAACGTTTTTTTTCAGTTTTAATGGCCTTTTTAATAATAATAATAAAAAAATTAAGTACATTGGCACAGTCTACGTAAGTTCAGTTTTAGTCCCCCCTCTTTGGCCTAGTTCCAAGTGGGGTAGCCTGTGTTCTGTTGAAGCAGCCATGGTCTAATGGTTAAGGAGATGAGCCTTGTCAGAGGGTTGCAGGTTCGAATCCCATCATTACCTCTCCTTTCCGGACTCTGAATTGCCCTTGAGCATGGCGCCTAACCATTCATTGCTCCATCGCTGACTGGCGATTGGAACAGGTGTGTTGTGATTCGCCTGCTCCAGTTCTGTTGCTATGGGAACACAAGGGCTCTCTGTGTGACAGTAGGTCACCTGTCATGGGGTCTCAGGGGGGATATCCATGCTGATATGTTGATTATGCTCACACACGAAGCAGCCCCTCACACACATATACGCACACACATGAAGCAACCTCTCTCTCTCCCTCTCTCTCTCTCTCTCTCTCTCTCTCTCTCTCTCTCTCTCTCTCTCTCTCTCTCTCTCTCTCTCTCACACACACACACACACACGCACGCACGCACGCACGCACACACCAAACACACTTTCTGTCAGTCTCTTTTTCTCTCACACACTCTCTCTTTCACTCTCCCTCTTGACCTTTCTCTTTATTTCTCTCTCTCTCTCTCTCTCTCTCTCTCTCTCTCTCTCTCTCTCTCTCACACACACACACACACACACACACACACACACACACACACACACTCACACACACACACACACACACACACACACACACACACACACACACACACACACACACACACACACACACACACACACACACACACATTAGGGCCATTGTGTTCCATTGACCAGGGAGGGTCTGAACATCCCCAGATAGTGTTTCCTCAGCAATGGGCCCTATTGTCTGTTTATTAGTGCCAGAGTAAACAAAGAGGCATCAAAGATAATCGCTGACTTTGACAGAAGTTGCGGACTTGCCTCACTGCTTACATGAATCACTATAACACAACGCAACACAAAACAACACCAAATGGCCATTTTGCAGCCATTTCTCCAAGTCTAAGCTGCCCAAAATTAAAATTTAAAAAAAGAAAGAAAAAACATGCATAGCCCCTTAATGCACTCCGTACCTCCAGTGGCACGCTGTAATAGTCATGGAAAGGTTAACTACCATAGTACTACAATACTATGACATAACACAGAGCCTTTGGTAATACACTACGACTTGGTTATTGCCATACAACAGCAAGTTCATAACGCTGTGTCTTAATGGGTTAATTTCAGCAATACCCCACTTAATAAGTGTGTACTGTCTAGTTAAATCCAGTGGAAGGCATAGGCCTACCATTGGAGGCAGGGAGGGCAGTGAAATTCGGGGCAGGGTAGTGTGTGTGTGTGTGTGTGTGTGTGTGTGTGTGTGTGTGTGTGTGTGTGTGTGTGTGTGTGTGTGTGTGTGTGTGTGTGTGTGTGTGTGTGTGTGTGTGTGTGTGTGTGTGTGTGTGTGTGTGTGTGTGTGTATGTGTGTTTGGGGTGTCAATACCAGCTGACAGGTGGGTGTGTGACTCATTATGCAATGCCACTTCGAGTGAAAAGACACCATGTGATCATCTGATAAGATACGTACCTGTCACAATGTAGCCCAATGTGGGACATCCTGCTATCACTGCTGCCCAGTGGTCACTACAAGCAGGGCTGGATTAGTGCACAGGTTAGATATGACTGCAACCTAGGGGCCCTCACCTGCTAGGGGGCCCCTGATTGGCCAAAAGTAGAAAAGTACAGAATTGTGACATGATGCGATATTGAAGAATTCATCTGTCATGTTGAGTACAGTTGGTAGACATGTTATCCTTAATTCCGAGCTTGTGATTATGACACACGTCTATGAAAATTTGTCGCGATATTTGCCTTCCGGAGGGGCCCATTGCACCCTGTAGCCTAGGGCCCCCAGACCATCTTAATCCAACCCTGACTACAGGACAAGGGCCAGAGGAGGGAGTGGACTGGATCTCGGCGCCGGCACAATGGGTATCACCTGGTATTCCCAGGTGGCTTATTCGGTGAATGGGTCGTCAGCAGGTAGAACAGGAGCGGGGCACGACATGAGAGGGGATACCATTACTCAGAGATGGGCAGGCACTATAGGAGGAAACTTTGCTTCACATGACAATGGTTGACTTGGCTCAGATATACAAGATACAAAATGTGTTTATTGCCACACAACAAAGTTGGTGGGAATTTGCCTGTTAAGGAGGGGGAGGGGGGGATCGGATGCACGGCCAAGGATGATGGGAAAGCGGAAAAAAAAGTGAAACGGAAGAAATTTGGGCTCTGATGACTAATGTGACTAATGTGAGATTTACAAGGTAAACAAAAGATTGGCATATCCATAGCAAAAAAACCTCAGGCTTAACCTTTAAAAATGTACCGTCACACCGGTGTGACGGGAATGTTCGGGCAGTGAAAGTTCTATAGAATTCTGGGTGCCATTCAATAAAATTTGGAATTTTAGAATCTTGCATTGTTATAGAACGCATTATTTTTATAGAATGTTCAAAAACCCACACTCTTAAAGGTTTTAAGTCCATGCTCCCTAAACATGACACCTGTGTTTCCCGACTGTACTCTGCCCGGGGCTTATTAGTCATGTCCTCAGAGTCAATACTGTATTGTGATTTCCAAATAAGCATGCCATCCTTGCCAAAGGACAACAAAAGGCATACAAACTCACATCATCTGCATGGCTCTACCAGCTTATACACAATCATTGTACCGTATTGCGTCATCACTGTCTCGTACAGGCTACAAACATCAACCAAATATCTTCCATTATTTGTTAACTTATTGTTTGCCATCCTGTGCATCAGTATATAATGAAATCCATGTGTGTGTCTAATTATCTTCTACACCAAAATAATGACTTCTATTCTTTTTTTGTGTTTCTTGAAATGAAATTATCTTTTTGTTATCTCAGCTCTCCGCAGAAGTTTCAGGTGTGTAAAGGTGACACGCTGGAATTCCCCTGTAAATGCCAGGTTTAAGTGGTCTTCCCCTGGCAGCTCAATTTCCACTTTAGGACTGAACTCATTTGGACCCGACACGGTCTTCATTACAGGGAGTTAATTCACGCTTTTCTCTTATTTTTCAGTTATAGGCCTTCTTTATTTTGGTCAGCACCCTAAAATAAGAGAGAGGAAAGTCCAAGAGAGAGAAGAGAGACAAAATGACTTTGGTTGAGCTTGCTTCAACCTGCGCAAAGTGATAAAGGATGGTAAAATGATTGAAGTTCATCCACCTTTCAAAGTTCAGAAATAAAGCTCATCCACCCTTGAGAACTTTACACTACCTAATATTATATAATACAACAAACCAAATCTCCAAAATCCCACTACTTAATGTTAATCTCTTACAGCTCTGCTCACAGAGAGTCATCACTGATCAGAATCATGGGGGGTGCACTGTGTAATATTTTTAGTAGTTCATTTCCAGATTTCATGCTGCCCATTCACACGTTACCTTTTTAACAAATACTTAACACCACCATGATTCATATTCTAAGTATTCATTATAACTGAGAAAATTGGGCTTTTCATACATGAAAAGGGGGATCTTTTTTGTAGTCAGCCATTTTGAATGTCCAGAAATAGTCATTTTTAGCTGCAAAACTAACTGTACTTTCGTCACACTAGGAAATGTTGGTTTATTATTTGGTAAATATTTGGAAAGGTTTGTATATTATTTGGTAAATATTTGGCAATAGACAGCGCAGTTTCAATGAGCAGCATAGTTCAATAGCTACCATCCTACACAGTGCACCTCTAAGTGGTTGACAGAGCAGTGTGGTTTTTGCCTCTATACTCTCCACAGGGCAGATTACTCACCACAGCAACATACAGGCCCAGTCCACAACCAGGACCCAAGATGCTCCTTCCCCCCACGCACAGGTGTCTTTCAGGGGAGTAAAGTGTGACTGAGTCACCAGGGCCCCATGTACAGTATATTAGGGGGCCCACACACTGTCTGATTTTTGAAGATTTATGGCTGAGGGCAGGGGGTGGAGGAGTGGGAATGTCTATTGGAGCTGATTGTACAGAGGGCCCACAAGTTGCTGCTTGACCTCTGTCTCCACCTGTGCTCACTTCCCCTCCTTTGTGCAGCTGCCACCTGTGACGACTCCTGCCCTGAGCAGCACACATCGGGTTACAGTGTCTGCAGCACCTTGACACAGCCCAGACCAGATCGCTCAGCAAGACACTGCTAGAGCGGATCCAATTAATTTGTACGATCATCATCTTCAGGCTATGATTAAAGCAGGAAGGCTCTAGCCGGGGCTGTGAGTGTGTACGTGTGTATTTCCGTCTACCAACGTTTCTGCCGGTTATGTAACCAATCAAGGACAAAAACGGTTCACTAAAAAACAAAAAGAATGGTCAATTTAAAAGAAGAAAAAAACGGCATGGTTGAGAACACTTCATCTTTATTTAATTCAGTCTTTGATTTATGAGACCACTAGAGGATGAAATAACAAATGAAGAGTCCAGATGCAAAACCCCCTAACTCCATTTCTGAAGACCTGCACTTCTATATTTTTAGAGAACCCTGTTGTTGGTTTGGTTTACATTCATGTACTTGATAATACATATAAATACTTATATTACATAAATAAAATAAAAAATATGCAATTTTGATAGCTTTATATTAAATAAAAATGAATTACGATTATTTTCTGAAAAGGCACTTAGGGGGTTTTGCATCTGAACTCTTCAAAATGTAATTTTCCTCCACAGTTGCATAATGCTACACTGATTTGTACCCTGTATTCTATGCAGCTGGTACAGTCCCAGTCTGCTTTTCTAAAGAATAAGGCATCCCATTTAATCATCACAGATGGTCATGAAAATTGTAACAAAAAAAAGTAAAAATAAAATGCAATGTTTTATGTCTGTAAGACACAGTCCCTGCCACTTACTCTCAGTGAAATGCCTGGCATGGTTGTTGAGACTAGAGTGGGGTCAATATTAGTAGTAGTAGTAGTTCCTGGTTGTGTTCTGTTAGGTCAGTTTCCCGCCCGTCACCTTCCCTGAGAGCAAGAACAGCATGAGGACAACAAGAGCCAATGTTGAGATAGCAGCCACTCTCGACCCCTCAGGACAAACAAAGAAAAAGGAAAAAAAAAGCAAGAAAAAGTTGTTCCCCCCACTGAAATGCATTACATAGCTAAAATGGTGTTTGTGTGTTCACGTCAGGGGGTATCACCTGCTACCCAGACAATCAGAAGTAAAACCGAAGAATGTTTCTGTTAACACCAAGAGACGGCAACACGAGAAACACTATCTCTGAAAAAAAAAGTAGACAGAGCCATACACCACAGGGGCTGTAATACCAGGGACAAAGATGCACAAACAAAGGCACTCAATAGAAACTCAATCACTGGTTATTTTGTTGTGCTGTTGCCTTCGGAAGGCAAGGTGAGGTGTCAGGTGTGTAAGTTAGCTACGGGGGGAAAGGGGAAAGTCATTGCACAGGCTGACAACTACATTACGGGGGTTTCGCTACGTATCAAGTTCAAAATGTGACCCACTTCTGCCAAGGATGCGGCCAGATCATAGGTGTACATACAGTATAGATGGTTATTTTTTTGATTGTGTGATATGTTGCCAAGGTTAGTTACAAAGTGTCACGAAGAAGAGAGTCAGCACTGAACAAGATCACTGCCTGTGGTCTGTCGGTGAGGGTAGCAGAGGCAGCAGCGGCTCACTTGGAGACAGTGCTTGGAGGTCCCGTGGGAACAGACGAGAGAGAACAAGATGAGTGCACCATCTTGTGACTGTTCCAGAATGTGCAATGGTTCAAACACGGAACCTTCCTTCCTTTTGCCAAATTCCCAGCAGCATTGGCTGAATAAAATATTCCAAAATGCTCATTTATTTTGGAAGAAGAAGAAAAAAAAACATTGCAGTGAAATTATTTATTAAATTAAGTATGAAAACATGTAACTCCTCCAATGGGTTACCTTAGATTAGGCCGTCTCTCAACAGCTTTGTCTACAAAACAACAACAAAAAATATATAAATCCCCCTCAAAAGTGCGGTCCAATAGCACACATGGACCGAGACACACCCGGTAATGTGTAATGTGGACGCAGCACAGCAGCATCAGAAGGGTAAACTGATGAGAGACTCCAGCACCTGCTGACATGTTCAGGCCTCAGTGCTGAGGTGTTCAGGGATGGTTGCCGTGGTGTTCAGGAGTCGGCGTTGGGCCTCCTCTCGGAGGGGAGAGAGGTGTGGAGTCCGCTGAGCTTGCGCTGGAGCTCGGCCTTGGTGAGGTCGGCTGAAAGGCTCTGTGCCATGCGCTCGGTGGTGCGCTTCATACTGCGCGCTGCCTCGATGGCTTTGTCCAGCGTCCTGCTGATGTCCTCCTCCTGAGGAAGGGAGTCGGAGGAGGAGAAGGAGGAGGAGGAAGAGGGTGAAACAAGAGGAGAATTAAGATGATTAAGAGGATGGGAAGGGAGAAGAGGAAGGGTAAAGGATGAACATCACATATGCCACCTTGCTGATCTTGTCTTGGCAACTCACACATGAACTTGTGTCGTGCAATATGCAACTTTGTGTGTGAGGACAGTATGTTTGTTTTATGTATTATAATTTAATGTAAGTGTATATTTTTGTATGTCAAATTTGGACCTTGAATCTGTTTAAGAAACTGTATGTATGATATGTGAAAGAGCATAATGTACATGACTGTTGTTCCTATTGACTAGAGTATTTGAACAATGCAAGCTTAGTGTTACACTGTTACAGCATTGCCCCGCTCCCATTACTACTGCTGCTGATAACAGGTTTACTCACCTTTTTTACTTTATTTATGGGTGGTATTTTCATGACCTGCCTAATGTAAAACCAGCAGGGGGTGTGTGGATTACAATTGACGACGGCTGTTTATTGGGCGTTACAAATGTGTATCATTTTCTATTTTCTATTCAAACAATCTGCAGTCATCGACTTTCCACGCTTGCCTGGTTAACACCAGACGTAATCACAAGTGAGATCGAATCGATTGTGTAGAACTAAAGGCAGTATGGGAGTTCCCAGGCTATTTCCACGCCTCCTTGTTCTCCGATTGGAGACCATGTTCGGGAACCCTCGATGAGGGATAGATTCCACGCTGTCTTTCAGATCCGAATGGTTGTGCATGTACTGTATGTACGTAGGTAGTTGTAAGAACACGTTTGAGAAGTACTCACCTTGCTAGTTCTGTGTTTTGTTCTTGAGCCTCTTGGCCTGGGAGAGGAGAGCGATGACCGTGGGAGGTAGCCATTGCTTGGCAAGAGGGCTGAGTCTGACTGGGTAGAGCGCCGCCTCTGGTAAGGAGTGGAACTGGACTGGCCTTCCAGCACCTTGAAGCTGGAATAAAGTAACACACAGATCACAGTGTATCTTTAACATGCCATGGAGCTGTATATTTTATCATCAGTAGCCTTGCAGCTTCCTCAATGACTGTGTATTTTAGGACTCATTTCAAGTTTGAACCAAGTTAGAAATGTAAGGTAAGGCTATCTTTTTAAAGCGGAATTCAATGTGGATTACATGCAAACAAACAAACGAGCAAAAAAGGCAAATCAGCCCAGTATATCCGTCAAGTCAGAGAAGCAAAAGTCTTGTACCTTGCGGGCAGGCTGCATGAGGAGTCGTAGTTGAGCTGTGGAGAGGGCCTGCTGAGAGGCTGCCTTGACAAGGCCAGATCCCGATTCCTAGCATACACATCCTTCACCCCTTCATCTGTGAGACAAGTATATTAGGGATCAGTGACGTTTCACCAGTAGCACACCGCAGGATATCGCAACGCCATTGTATGGATTTTGTTTTGTTTGTTTTTAGTGGGCTATCTAAGGTGCTGTTTCCTGTGCTGTGCCTGCTATTTTAAAGCCTGCTATTTTTTTTCTCCTGTTTAGGTGTAAACGCAACATGCGGATAAAAATAAATACTCCATTGTAACAAATGCATTTTAGCCCCCTAAATAGGATATTTTTAAAGCCTGCTTTTTTATATCTGGATTTAAAAAATCTGCTACATGGAAACGGAAGGCAAAAACCAATGTAACCAGGAGAAAAAATATCCACATTTAAAAATATCCTGCTATGTGGAAACAGCTCCTTAGAAGCAGATTTCAGCATATCGACTACCACCAATTACCGGTACTAATTAATTTATGGCATTAAATGCTGTTGCGCCTGACCCATATTTGAAGGTTTCCCACCCCTGACCTAAATGATTGTTGGTGATTTGGCGTAGCAGCATTCAATGAGTCAATGGTGAGACTACCTGGCTGCAGGTAGCTGGGGCAATGGTCCTGCCTCAGGCTGGCGTCCCTGGTGGAGCTGGAGAGGGGCAGGTCTGGGGACCACTGCCTGTCCCCCGACACTGGAAGGAACCAGAGACAACTTATATGACAAAGGGACAGCTTAGGTCAAACTTAGGAACTTATAATGACAACATAGCTTAAAGCTACATATTTCTATGTAAACACAATGTAACTTAAATAAAATGTAAATACAAAACACAACATATAAATATGTAATATGTAAATTCATAATAAATAAATATTTATAAACTTTTGTATTTTACTTGTTTTACTTTTGTTTAAACTCAGTTCATTGGTTCTTGATTGTTTTGCATTGATATTAAACTCACACTGTTAACATAGTTATTACAAT
The DNA here is from genome assembly GCF_034702125.1 of Engraulis encrasicolus. NCBI lineage: Eukaryota > Metazoa > Chordata > Actinopteri > Clupeiformes > Engraulidae > Engraulis > Engraulis encrasicolus. The sequence goes on from NC_085872.1 coordinate 10,729,545, forward strand.
AGCTATCTAAATCTTTCAGACAAGTCTGGGAGAAGGCAGCATGTTAGAGAGAGAGGGGGGGAGAGGGAGAGATGGAGACAGGGACAGAGAGAGGGAGAGAGAGAGAGAGAGAGAGAGAGAGAGAGAGAGAGAGAGCCAGAGCGAAAGACAAGAGACAGAGAGAGCCAGAGCGAAAGACAGAGACAGAGAGAGAGGGAAAGAGAGAGATGGAGACAGGGCTGGAGAGAGGGAGAGAGAGAGAGACCCCCAGTCTGACCAGTGGGCGAGCTGATCTGGGATTTCCTCTGTGGGCTCAGGAAGCCTGACGTGCTGCTGAGTGACTTCTGCAGGCTCCCACTGAGCTCGGAGCTCCGGCTGTCTGCACATGGGGCCCCACAGACAACACACACACACACACGCACACACACACACACACACACACACACACACACACACACACACACACACACACACACACACACACACACACACACACACACACACACAGCTTCTGTTACAACATTCACACGCACAATGCTTTAGACATGGTCTCTCCTTGTCTTCATGTTCCGTACAGCAGCCTTTCAATTAGGTTACATAAGGAGCCCTGTTTTAGCTTTTAGCATTCCTCTGTAATAGGTGATTTCCCCATGTCCCCAGCATCGAAAATGAACAGAGCGATAGCCATTCAGCTCAGAAAGAGGGAACTTTACAGGGTTTGCCACTGCCACTTGGAGTAGATTAATTTTCAAAGATGTGCCATCACACTAGCCTGGGAACTCCCATACTGCCTTTAGTTCTACACAATCGTTTCGATCTGAAAGACAGTCTGGGGAGGATGACTCATAACGTACAAGATCATGGGATCTGTGTCATAATGGCCAAGCATTCCGACCTTAACAGTTTCTCTGCCCAATCAGAGAGCAGGGCAGTGTGTCATAATAGCCAAGTATTCCGGTCCCATACGGAATTTACATAGGCAACTCCCCAGACCTAATCTCACTTGTGATTAGGTCTGGTGTTAACCAGGCAACCATCACACCATGTGTGATTCGAATGTTTGGACAATGAAAGATCTAAAGAATTTTGGAATTCTAGAATGAATGTTGCATTGTTGTAGTGTTCTTTTTATAGAATGTTTGTTTCATAGAATGTTTATTATGTTTTTTGAATGTTTAAAATTCCGCTCACAAGGTTAAAATAGTATAAAGCCGAACAGCAAGACAGCAAGCTATTTGTGTACACATTTTAATATATTTTGAATTTAATGGAATCTAGTTATGATCCTCTAGCCTGATTATCATCGACGTTCAAATCTCTTCAAGACTTGGTCTGACCAAGAGCATAACAATTAACATATCTCAAACGGCATGGTTGACCCGTCTCCCTTGGTTTGCTTATGGTTGTTTGCTTCCCGAGAAAGTTAAAGGAGTTCCCGTATTTGCGGGAACTCAGAAAGTTCTTGCATTGCTCTTGACCTGACTAGTTGCAACGCCAAAGGTGCTGCGTCACTAGGAGGGCGCGGCCTGGCTAATGATCCTCTACCTTTGCTCTTACTTCGGTCCATATCGGAGGAGATCCAGTCATCCACTTTGAGGCCGCCAGGGTTGGATTTCGTGCCCCTGAATAAAAACACAAAACACACAACATCCCTGATGTCCTCTGCATATAACTATTAACCAACCTCACCACCAGTTTCTACAGTACCGGTAGCTGTCTTTGTGGAGTTGGTCTGAATCACATTGCTGTGGTGCTATGTACCAGTAACAATACCAATAGCAAAAGTATGTGTATAGCACATTATCATACATAATTGCCATTCAATGTGCTTGAGAAGGAAAAAGAAGAAAAATATTACAGATACTATTATCAAAAGAGTAGAAGAGGAATACACTTTATCAAAGGTAGATGAGAATAAGGCTGTTTTTAATTTCTTTTTCAAAACATACTAGTGTTGGGGCAGTTCTAATTTCAACAGACAGCTGGTTTCACCATACTGTGGCAGTGTAATAGTGTCTAAATGCCATTTCCGCAGTACCTGCTGGAGCTGGGTCGGTGCTGTGCTTTGGGCCGGGTCCTGCTCCTCCTCTCCTGCTTGGGCCGTGAGCTGGGCTGGGGGTAGTGGGGCAGGTGGGAGAGGCGCTCCTCCAGAGCTCTTCTCAGGTGGGCCACCTCGCACTGCAGCGCCAGGAGGGCCTCACTGGAGCAGATGAGATACATTACAGTACATTACCGTACATTACACTTAGCTGATGCTTTTATCCAAAGCAACTTGCCGTTCTTTACAGGGTATTGAATACAGTCCCTGGAGCAATATGGGGTTAGGTTCCTTGCTCAAGGGCACTTCTGGGGTGGGGGTTTCCACAGATGTAAAAGACAACGAAATTGTGTGTGGAGCATAACACTGAGTAGTACATTCCCATTTAAAGTGCAGCAAATAAAAGGCTTTTACTTAAAGTTAGATGACTTTACAGAGGTGAAATCAGTTGTGAAAGAGTTATTTGCCAATCAACAATCACGCACAAACAAAGAAAGTCCTTCCAAAAGCAAAACTCATTTGCTGCAAAACTATCCCTGACACATTATATTGCCTGCCAGTAGCTAAATGCCTGGTACTGTTTCGGGGCTGTCTGGCACCTCTTCTTCAGGCTGGTCCAATGCTACTCCAATGGATATCAGTTTTCAATCCAGCAAAAACTATGGCATCATCATTCAGGGATATTAAAGAACATCTAATGTGTTTGTTTAAAACTATTCTTTTCTTCTTCTACTTGGAACAACTTTGCCATGGTCTCCTCTACCTTCCTGATCCTGCTGTGTGATTGACCTGTCCTGTTGACCTGCAGCTCTTCAGGCTGACTCACCTGTGGCAGGTGCAGACGTGAGGCTGGGTTTCACTGGGCGGCAGGCTGTGTGTGCTCACCCTACTGGGCACACGTGAGAAGCTGGACGGGCGTCCTTCCCTGCTGAATGGCGAGAGCTGCTCAGGGCTGAAAGCGCCACCTGCTGGGAGAACAAAGTCATTGTATTATGTGCTTGACATACATAAACCCTTCAGGTGCAGCTCATTGAAAATAGATATTCTGGAAAAGGTATTATTTTCACACCTGCCAAGGAGGTAATGTTCTCGGTCGCGATGGAATGTCTGTCTGTTTGTTTGTCTGTCTGTCATCAGGATAACTCAAAAACTTATGAATGGATTTTGAGGACATTTTGTGGAATTGTTGGAAATGACAAAACGATCCGGATGCAGGATTTAAAAAATATATATTCTTCACTATTGCAGGATAGTGTAAATTGTTGTTTCTAACTCCACAAATAACAAGGCAGAAAGACTTGAAAAAATTAGGGTGTAACATAGTCAAATATTCTATCAAACAACTTCCTTGGCGGAGGTCTACACTCTCTGAGTGCATTTCTAGTTTTTCATTTTGATGCCATAAAAGCACACCCAACAATTTCCTGATGACATACAAGTGAACATACTCTTCAGTCTGCAATTTCTGTGATGATAATCCTTTTTTGTTTGCATATCAAGTGAAAAATACAACAAATCAACAAACTGTCATTTACAAGATTTAAAATGATTACATAAAAACATTTGTTTCCAGTGTATTGCTTCATCCTACATGCCCAAATCACACTGACAGGAGAGAAGGATGAAGCCTTAGAAATACTTGCACTGGCTTGTATGGCTTAGATCTGGATATCTAGTCCAATCTAATCCATATCAGTTTTCAAGCCAGCAAAAACTATGGCATCATCATTCAGGGTTGTTAAAGAACATTTAATGTGTTTGTTTAAATGGTCTCAGCTACCTTCCTGATCCTGCCGTGTGATTGACCTGTCCTGTTGACCGCCTCTCAGCCATTGGTCGCCAGCGGTGATGTGGAGCGGCTGAGGGCGGAGCAAGGTCGCTGAGGTTGCCATGGCTACGGTGGTTGTCAGGTGGGATGTGGACACTTCGCTGTCGGAGCCACTGGTGGTGAGGGGGCTACCTGTACCTGGGCCGGAGAGGAGCTGCAGCCTGCACAACATGCGAACAAAACCCCCCAAAAACAATCAATCAAAACAAAACAAAACAACAAAAAACAAATAAAGCAAATGCATAAACAAACAAACAAACAAAAAACAAACAAATACAAAAATCAGACAAAACAACTTGATGAGATTTTATCTAATGTCTGTGAGTGGACATGACAGCCAGATTCACTAATCACCTAGCAACGGGGACGCTGGCGAGTCTTGCGCCGCTCCGCCTAGGGTATTGTTTATTTTTATTAAGTTTTTAAGGAAGTGATAGATTTTACTCGTTCAATCATTCTTTTTTTATTTTTGACATATTTTTCTATTATAATCTGCAAGTTTTAGACGTTTTAACGTCTGCTCGTCATCTAAAAAAGGCTGCTCTGCTCTGTCGTGAGTTTTCCCAGATGTTGTCTCCGGTTTTACCCGGTTGAGCCTTTTACTTTTTTAACCAACCCTGGAACTTTAGAACCTGCTTTTATGACTGTCGCGGTTCACAATGCGGTTGGACAAGTACTTTATCTGGTCTTTACTCGCCTGGATTGTACTGTGCCTCCTCTACCATCCTGCTTCTGGTCTGCTCCAATACTCTGCTGCTGAGCTCCTTCGGTTACGTGGCTACCTGGCTGTCCCTCCACCTCCAACGCTACACCTGCATTCGGACATCGCCCTCCTGCCTCGACGGAGATACACACATCGGGGATCTCGTCGGACCTTCAACTTCGATGACTCCACAGCCATAAAATCCATCGGTCCACCACTCGTCGACCCCGCAGACTCGCCGGGCGTACTGTCAACCTCAATGTACTAGTCACACCGGCTAGGTCAACAGATAACGCCGCCGCATCAGTTAAACAGGACACCACAGTTAACTTCGGTCTGCTCAACATCCGCTCACTCACGAACAAAGGCCATCTCATTCGTGATCTCCTCACCGACCGTAAGTTTGACTTTCTGTGTTTAACTGAAACTTGGCAACAACCTGGCGATTTCTCGCAACTTAATGACTGTAATCCTGATGGCTGTGTTTACATCTCTCAACCCCGTGGCTCCGGTCGCTGTGGGGGTCTCGCGATAATTCACCGCGAGACTTGGAAAGTCCAGCCCTGTCTGTGCCCTCTTTCAGCTCACTGGAGTGGCATTGCCTGCAAACTGCCCGGACCCATCCCCACCATAATCGCTTCCCTTTACCGCCCTCCTAAGCCACACAAAGAATTTTTAAACGAATTAGGCTCTCTTTCACTCACCTCTCCACCCTCTCTCCTAATATAATTCTCCTTGGAGACTTCAATATCCATTTTGACAATTCCCATCATCCCTTACTTGTGACTTTTCTTCTTGCCTAGATAGTTTTGGTTTCCAGCAATTCATTGATTTCCCACCCATACTAAAGGACATTAACATTGGACTTAATCTGTTGCTCTGGTCTCTCCCCCTCCAACTGCTCAGCTGATGACCTCCACATATCTGACCACTTCCTTGTCTCCTTTAATGTCACTCTCCACCTCTCCATCATCANGACCCTCGCCTTATCTCGTTCCGTAATATTAAGGACATTAACATTGATTCCCTTTCTACCTCTATTGAAACCATTCTGATTTCTAATAATCTCTCCTCCCCTGATGAACTAGTCACTCTGTATAACAATGGTCTTCACAATGTCCTTAATTGTTTTGCTCCAGTTAAAACTCGGTCTGTCACCTTTTCTCAAACTGCCCCCTGGTACACCCCTCAACTCCGGACCATGAAATCCAAAGGCAGACAACTTGAGGCCTGGTGCAAGAAAAACTGGTCTCACTGTTCACAAAGAAATGTACCAAGCTCATATATCACTCTACAAGGACTGCATCTCTCAAACTAAGTCTGATTACTACTCCACTCTAATCTATGCCAATGAAGGCAACTCCAAAACCCTGTTCTCTGTGCTTAACAACATCCTTAAACCACCTCTCCCTGCTCATATGTACTCAGTTGAGACTTGCAATTCATTACTGGACTTTTTTAATGAAAAAATCCATAAGATCCACCAACATCTGATCTGCAACCCATCTTTTCCCTCCCCCGCTGATCTCTTCCCCCTTCACCAGTTATTTTCTAGTTTTCATCTCCCGGACTCCTCTGAAATATCTGACCTCATCTTCAAATCCACGCCCTCCACCTGTCAGCTTGATCCCCTCCCCACAACCCTTGTCAAATCCTGCCTCCCCTCTCTCCTCCCATTCATCTCTGCCATCATCCACTCCTCACTCTCCACTGGTACTGTACCCTCTCTGTTCAAAGTTGCTGCTGTTACCCCTATACTAAAAAAACCTGGCTCTGATCCCTCTGACTACAACAACCTCCGCCCAATCTCCAACCTTCCGTTCATCTCCAAAATTCTAGAAAAAATTGTAGCTTCTCAACTCCATTCCCATCTAACTCTTAACTCCCTCTATGAGCACTTCCAGTCTGGTTTTCGACATAGCACAGAAACAGCCCTAGTTAAAATCACTAATGACCTGCTCATGGCTGCTGACTCTGGCCTACTCTCTATTGTCATTCTCCTTGACCTCAGTGCAGCCTTTGACACCATCTCGCATTCCATCCTTCTCCACAGACTCTCCTCAATTGGCATAAGTAAACACACCCTTGACTGGTTCCATTCTTATCTCTCTGGCCGTTCTCAATTTATTCAAATGAAGTCTTTTAAATCCAAGCCCTCCCCTGTCACCTCTGGTGTGCCTCAAGGTTTCTGTTCTGGGGCCCCTCCTCTTCATCACCTACATCCTTCCCCTTGGTAATATCTTCCGCAAATTCAATATTAATTTCCATTGCTTATGCTGATGACACCCAGCTCTATCTATCTGGCAAAACCCTTCTGACACTCTCCCTCCCCCCTCCCTCACTACCTGTCTTTCTGAAATCAAATCCTGGTTCACCTCCAATTTTTTTGAAACTGAATTCGAACAAAACTGAAGTCCTACTTATAGGCACCAAATCCACCTTATCCAAAGCAAATAGTTTCTCCTTCTCAATTGATAGCTCTCCTGTCTCCCCCTCCCTCAAGTTAAGAGTTTGGGTGTCATGCTTGATGGCTCTCTATCCTTCCTCTCCCACATTAACAACATCACACGGTCTGCTTATTTCCACCTACGCAACATTAACCGTCTCCGCCCCTCTCTCACCTCCCATTCTACCTCCATTCTTGTACACAGTCTTGTCACCTCTCGCATTGATTACTGTAATTCTCTCCTCTTTGGTCTCCCTCAAAAATCTCTCCACAAGCTCCAACTGGTCCAGAACTCAGCTGCCCGCATCATAACTAAAACCCCTTCCTGTCACCATATTACCCCTGCACTCCAACATCTCCACTGGCTCCCTATCAAATTTAGAATTCACTTTAAAATACTTCTCCACACCTTCAAAGCTATCCACAATCTTGCCCCTCCTTATCTATCTAATCTCATTCATATTGCTATTCCCTCCCGCCCCCTCCGTTCCTCTTCCTCCATTCTCCTCTCTGTCCCTTCTGCCCGTCTCAGCACCATGGGGAACAGAGCTTTCAGTTGCTCTGCACCTCAGTTGTGGAATGCGCTTCCCCCTGACATCCGCAACATTGAGTCTTTACCCCTGTTCAAATCAAGACTTAAAACTCATCTATTTCAATTAGCCTATTCTTTATGATTCTTTAACTGTATTTTGTTTTATTTTTTTTAATTTATTTTCTATATATTTATTTTTTGTTTACAATCTGTTTATCTGTCTTGTTTTATTTTGCCTCTCTCTGTACAGTGTCCTTGAGTTTTTTGAAAGGCGCTTTTAAATAAAATGAATTATTATTATTATTATATAAATAACACAGTGATTTCAATGAGCATTGACAACACGGATCCGGCGGTATACCAAGAAGCTGGTTCAGTAGTAAACTAGGTTAAGGTAAATCATCTAATAGAAGAGCCTGGAGTTCTCATTTCAATGATGCCTGCAGGTATATCTATTAGCAGTTTTACCACTTCCTGTCGGTTAACTAAGCTTGGTTTATCACTTAACCATGTTAGTAATTTAACGCCCTAATTGTAAGATGGAAGTCTAGGACACCAGTAGTGGCTCTGTGAGCTTGCTGAACTCTCAGCGTGGCCAGGTTCCTACATTTGTCATGATTTGTCCCCTTGTCTTGAGCTGTCCATCAGTACGGGTGGTAATACCCTATCATTACCTGCGCTGTCAGAGACAGCCACTGGCGGCAGAATGGGCACAGGTAAACAAAAGGCCTGTTGTGACTCTTAACCAGAGAGGGAGCCAGGCACGTGGGCATCCCCTTCTGTGATGTTGTATTTGTGTGTGATAAGGAAGAAAGAGAGAGGGAGAGAGAGAGAGAGAGAGAGAGAGAGTGCGCATGCGTGCTTATGCGTGTGCCCGCGCATGTGAACTATTGTGTCAGTAGGAGTTGACCTGAACAAAGCAAGGTTATTTGCTGATGTTTTCCTGTGTTGTTGAGGTAATATCTGTTAGTATGCTCGACCGTGTGTGTAATATGACCATGTGTGTGGTTGTTGTTGGTGGTGCTGTTTGTGTGTGTGTGTGTGTGTGTGTGTGTGTGTGTGTGTGTGTGTGTGTGTGTGTGTGTGTGTGTGTGTGTGTGTGTGTGTGTGTGTGTGTGTGTGTGTGTGTGTACCTCTCTGTGTGTGACTGTGGTTGGGACTGTCCTGAAGCTGACCTGCTCCGGTCAGTGCTTCCCAGTCCACTGTCTATCTCAGGGCTTCTAGTCTTCTGAACATACGCAAGAAATACAGGTATTCAAATTAGTATACATACAGTAAAAACATGACCACACACACACAGAGACAAAGACACAGACTAGATTAGATTAGAACACACACACACACACACACACACACACACACACACACACACACACACACACACACACACACACACACACACACACACACACACACACACACACACACACACACACAGTATGCATGCATTATCTGTATACTACTACTGCCGATGAGAAGTCACATACTGTTAACATGGTAAATAATCTCTATATATGCTATAAGTCATAAAACATCCTGACAGAGCCACGTTAAAAAAATATGAAACGACGAGATTCTGACACACCATTACGACAGAATCCCACACAATTTCTTGTTTGTTTCCACCTATCTGTCAGTGTGCATGTGGTATCTCTATAGTGCCCTATAATGCCTTGAACTAATAGCCATGCTTATGTAACTGCCCGAGTTGAACAACACACACACTGAGGTGTACATTACCTGTACAGAACACAGGCCGTGGTCCAGGGGGTCTCCAGCGCTCTCATTTGAGGAGGAGAGAGCTCCCCCTAGTGGCCTGCCACTGAACGTGCACACAGTTTTCACTGGATTCCTCCAACCAGGGCTGGATAAGGATGGAACAGAAATGCTGCATGAGGTACCTGCAAATGGCACTAACTGCTATCTAGTAAACAGCTATAAAACAAGATCCATGAATGAATGCATTAAAGCTTTTTTGTTGCACACAACAATCCACACAATCAGACAAAGCTTAACCCATTAAGACACGGCGTTATAAACTTGCTGTTACCAGAATGGCACTGACCAAGTTGTAGTGCATTACTAAAGGCCCTGTGTTAAGTCATAGTAGTGCAGTACCATGGTAGTGAACTTGGAGGTATGACGTGCATTATGGGGCTAGTAGAGAGTTTCATCATATTACCCGGTATTTCTACTACAAAATGTCTCTGTATGTAACATTATGTTTTGTAGTATGCAGGATTAGTCCCCCTCATCTGATTACAGAATCCAGAGGGTAAACTATGTTTCACTACAGACAGACAGTAACTTTTGGTTGCAGGAACATGTCCTTTTTTCTCCATGAACATGCCAACATGTATATTTCCGCTGTCTGCATATCAGTAGCATTCCCACTAATGACAAGTTGTGTAGAAACATGCCAAAGTACTGAAAAAGAAAACGGTCATGGTCTCTCTGGAAAAGGTGCAAGAGTGTAATTGGACTGTAAGGCTGATTGTAAGTTTAGAGTGAGGAGTCTGCACACTCAAAATCCTTTTTTTCCTTTGATTTTTTTTCTTTCATAGCAGGATCACATTTTGACCATTGTCATTAAGCGTCCTCACTCTTACTTACTTTTTTTTTAAAGCACGCAAGAGGCACACACTCTATCTCTCACCTGCCAGTGTCCCACAGCCTGTCCTTGGCCTCAGAGCTCAAAGAAGATGCCAGCACCGGGATGCAGGTGTCCTCATCCTCAGCTGGAGCACGCTGCCTCTCCTCCTCCTCATCTTCCTCACCCGCACTGGAGGCATGTGTGGTCTCTGGCCTCTCCAAGGACGTGTCGGAGTACCTGAGCAAAGCGCAGGCGGGAGGAAAACAGAGAAACGAAAGCTGCTTGGTCGGTACACGGGTCGCTCTCGTCACGGGTGAAACCCACACTGTCCCCAGCCCCGTCGTCCCGGTAACCCTATCACCCCAATGGGAAGATGTGCCGCGTGCCGCCTAAACAGGCCAGCGGTTCTCGACTTACAGCGGGCCGCCATAAACAACTTTACAGGGCCGCATCTGATAGGCCCCGCTGTTGCGCTCCAGTGACTCAACACAGAACAAGACTTTCTCATGTTTAGCCAACCCCATTCTTCTTTTCATACTTTTTTCCATTATTTGAATAAGTGTCCTCCTGCGACAAGGGGAATAGTAGCTGACAGTTCACCAAGGCCTCTAGCAGAGAGAGCTAACTTTGTTTTTTGAAAAAAAGTTATGCAAGTCTGGACAGCAAATTGCAGTAAAGCTTTCAGGATAAGGCATAAAGTAGTTTGTCAGTTCACTGAGCTGCAGAAAGCCAGTGGTTCCCAAACTGGGGGTCGAGATTCCTAAGGGGGTCGCGGACAGAAGGGACTGTTTGCATAAAACCTTGGATATATGCTTTTATAATCTTTCCATACATTGTTAATAACAATATTCACTTCAATGGGTGATACATGTATTTACCTTTCCTGTGATTTACATTAGTTTAACAAAAATATGTGTTTGCGTTTGGAAAATGGGAGGTGGAGGGTTGCGAAAATATTCTTAGGACCGTCCAGAAAATGTTTGGGAACCACTGCAGAAAGGACCATAGTATTCACTTTAAAAGGGTATACCACTATTTTGGTGCTGAATACTGTTAAAATCGTTGCCCTGTGTTGGTAAAGTCTCTTATTTTTCATGTTAGGCGTTAGTCTTGTAAGTATGTAAGCTAGTGAGAGTCAATGGATCACACATGCTACAGTGATCCATTGACTTTCACTAGCTTAGCTACATTTGTCTTTAATATGTCTTAAAGCAAGACAACGCCTAACATGAAAAATACTGTAAGACACTTTACCACTCTGATCTAAAGCCCATCTCCTTCACCATGAGGCCACAGCTGCCCCCAGGTGTCCACATATTGTAAGTGTTTACATATTGTAAGTGTGTGCTTACTGCAGACTGATGCTGTGATCCCCGGTGTGATCCACCGTGTAGTCCGTCTCTGTTTGCCCTCCACTGCCTTCCTCTTCCTCCAGTCGTCCATCAGCACTCATGGAAAAACCTGGCATCAGATCCTGAAACACGACACCGTCAGGATAGGGCAAGAGGCTCACTGTAGCCTCAAACCTCACAAAACACCTGCTACCCTGTCTGTCTTGCCACCTCACACACAATCATGGATTTTTTTTTTGGCAAGGCAAACAAACACCCCCTGCATGAAGTACATTCATTGATTTGTGTGAATGATGGAGTGACCATTAGTGATGTTAGAAAGGGTTAGTGACGGTGCCAGGGAAACAGAAAAACAGGGTGCATTCCAATATGCAGACTCCCGTCCTCCACTTCTGCTTGTGGCCTTAATGTTTTGCTGACGCCCCACCTCCGTGGAGAAAACCGTAAAGTTTCCCTGCTGTCAGCCTAGCCACAACAACTTTTGGGGGACTGTTCTTCATTCATCATCCTGATATTTCAAATGAGAAGATGACATTAGAATTGCGCTTTCAAGATATTGAATTAAGTTTCTGTCGTCATCTGTGACATCATCACAAAGTCACAAGCAGGCAAGTGAGCAAGGGAGTACGGGAGTCCGCATATTGGGATGCACTCATACAGTAGATGTCTATAGTATATAGCAGGGGAGGTCAAGACAGGAACAGAGTGGAGAAGGCAGGAAGCCTGTGGAGGTTTACCTCAGGCAGTGGTGGCTGTGGGGAGAGGCGGTGGTGCTGGTGCTGGTGCTGGTGGTGGTGGGGTGGAGGCACAGGGGTGGAGGTGGAGAGCGGAGGGGAGAAGCTCTGACAGACGTTTGCGTCTATCTGCTCCTTAACATCCTCCAGAAGCATGCCTATCCTGAATATCTCTCCCTCCACCTGTCTAACGACACAGTCATGCACACAGGGGTGTCGTTCAAGGGGGGGTAAAGTGTGACTGAGTCACCAGGGCCACATGAATATAGGGGGCCCACAAACAGTCCGATTTATGAAAATACATGGCTGGGGGGGCACTGGGGGCACATCACAGCTAAGCTCCTCACCCAACCATGTAACTATGTGACTGCGACGTTATCAGACTCTTAACTTCTCACTGTGCGTGTAGCTGAAGGTAGTGCAGGATTTTTAAACAATTGGCAGGGAATTTGTTACATGACTTATTATTTCACTCAAGTTCATTAATCGGCTGTGTGCGGTGTTGATATTAGTGATTAGTGACTGGTTAGAGAGAAAATGTGTACATAAACACAGTAGCTGTGGAAGATGTGATCTTATTAAATTCTTACCTGTCAGGATCAAAGTGACCTGTGTTTTTGGCAATGCCCATGTAGTTTTGCCTCTCCAAAGCCCTGTGTTCCTCCTTCTTAGCCATATAGTTCCTCTCTAGTTGATCCTGAGCATCCATCATTCCTTTGAAGACCTGAATAAAAGACAGTGGCTACGTTTAGTCATTAGATCACTCAGAGTTTCCTCTTCTTTTATTTCTTTCATTCATCCATTGCAGGGATAGGCAGACGGTTTGGCAACAACAAGAGCCTTCATCAGTGTAAATTTAGTGCAATCTATTCCCAACATTGTCTGACTATGTCAGAGATGCACCAACAAAAAGGGAGAGAGCGCCGTGTGTGGAAAATAGGTTTATTCCTTATGAAAGCAAAAAAGAAATATCTGTGATTTATTTGGTGGAAAAATCGGCACTACTTTTCGACTAAACACACAGTCTTTGGCATTTCTTTTTTACTGTTAGTAGAGTAGAGATGTGAGGTAGGCTACTGTGGAACAGAATTAAAATAATCAATAAAGACATGACCAAAAAATGGCAAAAGAAGAAAAGAAGAAACTAACATGATGCACTCACCATTTGCTGTTCCTCAACATTTGTGCACATTGCGCTAACTCCGTTTTTGAATTCTGCAACCTTTGAAAAGATTGAAAATGTAATGCTTATATACAGAAAACAACCAAAAAGGCTTACTACTTTTACATGAATGTAAATACATAATATGTTGAGGAACCTGCTTTACCTTCTGCCCAAACTGACAAACAATTTCCATTAGATCACAAGTCATCTTGTCCCCTTCACTTTGTTCCTTGGTTTTGTCAAGGGGAGGTGCTGTGGTGGGCTCAGGGGCTTTGGCCAAGTCCTCATCTGGCCCTAAGATAACCACACACACATGCGCACGCACACACACACGCACACGCACACGCACACACACACACACACACACACACACACACACACACACACACACACACACACACACACACACACAGAGTGTTTCCAGCTGTGGTGGGTGGGTGTCGGTGTCATGATGTCATGATCGGTAACATACACACAATTCAGGCAATGCAGATAAAATAAAACACACTAATCCTGAGTTTTGCTACTAATGACCCAGTGTTGACCACAGTGCCTAAACGTTTCCATATTGCCGCACTTTTGAAAGTTAAATAAATTAACGCATGAAATCAATCAAGTACGGCCAAGTATGGTTTGGAATAGCACACAGTCACACACACACAGTCACACACACACACACACACACACACACACACACACACACACACACACACACACACACACACACACACACACACACACACACACACACACACACACACACACACACACACACACACACACAGTGTTTCCAGCTGTGGTGGGTGGGTGTCGGTGTCATGATGTCATGATCGGTACCCAGGCTGTGTAATGCTACCTTCATTTTCTCCGAAAGAACCCTGGCACTGACGACAATTCTGGTTTCTGGTTGAACCCGCGCTAGTGGCTCTACCTTTGAACAATGTGCCAGAGCCAATCACTGTGCCACGAGCCTATTGCAGTTGTTGTTATTATTTGTTGCTACAAACAGAGGGCTAAATTCAGTGAAATGAAATAGTCAGGGAATTGTTTGCTGATGTGTGTGTTTTATCTTGAACTACATTGTGATTATAATGCCAAACACATCATACAACAGTACATGTTGCCTTTGTGAAAAATGATTGTAAGGTACATATTGTGAAGTTACATAAAGTTTGTTGTTTCAACAGGAGCACATGCAGCAACCATGGCCATGGCGCAAATTGCATGAAATTACATGTACTCGGGTATATCGGGCTTTGCTCCTTCCGCGCCAGATCAACGTAAAAAAAACCCTGACCTGAAATTACGTCGCAGGCTATTTTTCCCCGAGTTTAAGGTCGGGATCTCGGGATTCACAGGCAAATGAAGGCGACTGTACTGTACTGTATGTACCCCGGTTACCCCAACACGCATCATTCTTGGTCGCATTGGGCACCACATGAGAGAAACACGAGTCATGCGGAAGAGGCGGTCCAGCTACATGCTCCGATAGCCTCCACAAGAGAGCTGCGGCGCTCCTCTCACGTTTCTGTTATGAAGGGTATATGGCCATGAATGTAACATGATGGAGCTCATGTCACCCGACACCTATAGCAGAGCAGATAAGGCCCATGATAGTTCACTTTGGTATGCAAGCATAAAAATTGGCACACGTGTTCTTCAGAATGCACTCTTTCAGCAGAGGGCGTTGTCCAAGCAAAAATCCAAGATGGCCGCCATTTTTTCAAGATGGCCACCTTCTCCAATTGAAAATAAGGCCAGAAATAGTTCACTTTGGTATGCAAGCATGGAAATTGGCACACATGTTCATTAGAATGCACTCTTTCAGTACAGGGTGTTGGCTGTGCAAAAATCCAAGATGGCCTTCATTTTTCAAGATGGCTACCATCTCCAGTTGTAAATAAGGGCAAAAAATAGTTCCCTTTGGTATGCAAGCATGGAAATTGGCACACATGTTCATTAGAATACACTCTATTGGCACAGGGCATTGGCGGCATAAAAATCCAAGATGGCCACCATTTTTCAAGATGGCCACCCGCTACACTTGTAAATAAGGCCAAGAATGGTTCACTTAATGATGCAAGAATGCGGTTAGGCACAAGTGTTCATTAGAATGCACTCTTTCACAAAAACATTGGCAAACACAAAAAAATCAAGATGGCTGCCATTTTTCAAGATGTCCACCCTCTCCTCTTGTAAATAAGCCTAAGAATACTTACCTCAATGATGCAGGAATGAAATATGGGGCAAATGTTCATAAGAATCCTCTCTTTCAAAACAGTGTGTTGGCCATGGAAAAAATCCATAGTGGCTGCCTCTTATTCAAGATGGCCACCCTTTTCATGCATATACTATACGGTGATGGCCTAGTTGACTTAATGATGCGAACATGACATTAGGCACAACATGTTTTTTTAGAATCCACTCTTTGAGTAACAGGGTGCTGGCCAAAGGAAAATGGAAAATGGATTCATTCCATCAATGATTCCTTATAGTTAACTGATTTGTAGTATCTATAATTACTTCATGAAAAACGAAAAGCATGATCGTATAAATCAAAGTTAAAAAAAATCGTGCAATAGCAAACTTTTTTGGCATGGCAAAAAACACTTGAAGTTATGCGAATCTTATCAGAAATATGTACAGGTGTAGAAGGATCAGACAGACTAAAATGAACATGTTAAACTTCATAAGGCAGGGTAAATCAAGTCAAGTTTATTGTCAATTTCTTTACATGCACTGGTCATACAAAGAATTTGAAATTGCGTTTCTTGCTCTCCCATGCAGACATAGACTAATCTAGGTAAGGACATAGACAGTATAGACATAGACAGTACTCATACATGGACATAGACAGTATGGACGTAGACATTGCTCATACAGACATTTAAAGTGCAAGACTGGACAACAGAAGACTTGTAGAGAACATACATTAAGAGGAGGTATTTGTTGTGCTTTTTTCTAAAAGTCTTTTATAGCGTTCTGACATAGTAATAGTAGCATTTGAAGAAATAAATAATTAAAAAAAAAGGTTTTTATTAAATACACCAGCAGCAGTATGTGTGTGTGTGTGTTTGTATGTGTTTTGTGTGCGTGTGTGCGTGTGTGTGTGTGTGTGTGTGTGTGTGTGTGTGTGTGTGTGTTTAGTGCAGGTAGAAAGTGCGTTGTGCGTCTGTGTGTGTGTACCTGTGTATGTGTGTGTGTGTGTGTGTGTGTGTGTGTGTATGTGTGTGAGTATGAGTTGTGTGTCAGTGTGTGTATGTTTGGGTTTAGTGCAGAAAGTGCAGTGTGCTTGTGTGTGTGTGTGTGTGTGTGTGTGTGTGTGTGTGTGTGTGTGTGTGTGTGTGTGTGTGTGTGTGTGTGTGTGTGTGTGTGCATGTGTATGTTTTGAGTTAGTGCAGGTTGAAAGTTCAGTCACAGATGTAGTAGTGCAGGTGGAATGTTCAGTCGCAGATATGGTGGTGGGGATGAGGGGGGGGAGCGTTGTCAGTGGCCTGGCTGGCTAGAGGCTGACAGTGAAGGGAGAGTGGGTTGAGTGTTCAGTATCTTGATTGCTTGATGCATCGTGCTGCTTGCAAGCCTGGTGGTAACGGGAACGGAGGCGCCTGTACCTCTTTCCAGAGGGCAGGAGGCTGAACAGTTTGTGTGCAGGGTGGCTTGTGTCTTTGATGATCATCAGTGCTTTTCGGGTGAGGCGTGCGGTGTAAATGTCCTGCAGGGAGGGGAGTGGTACTCCAATGATCTTCTTCGCTGTGTTCACAACACGCTGGAGTGTCTTCCTGTTTTTCTCCGTGCAGCTTCCTCCCCACACTGTGATGCAGCTGGACACGACGCTCTCTATGGTTCCTCTGTAGAATGTTGTCATGATGGAGGGTGTAGCACTTGCCTTCTTTAGTTTGCGCAAGGAGTAGAGACGCTGATGGGCCTTCTTCGCCAGTGATGTAGTGTTGGTGGTCCAAGAGAAGTCGTCGCTGATGTGCACTCCAAGGAACTTGGTGCTGCTCACTCTCTCCACAGCATCACCGTCGATGGTCAGTGGTGGCAGTTGTTTTTGGACCCTCTGAAAGTTGACAACAATCTCCTTAAATTACACCAAGCTAGCATTTGCACCTGTCTGAGATATTCTCAACTCTGCAATGGGATGTCCAGTTGCCCTGAAGACTTACCAGTTTTCAGCAATCTTCTGGATTTTAACTAGTCTTGGACATATCCACAGATAAATGCCAACATACCTCAGAATAGCCAACTTTCTCACCCCCAGACAAGTCAAGTGTATTGTAGTGACTGTCCTTTTAACTCTTTGCTGACCAGTTGAGGGAACCCACAGCTATTTCCTTTTGACCTTGCTACTACACCGTGTTTACAAAGGGAAAGCCATTGGAATCCAGGTATAATGCTATACTGGTAACACCACCTCCTACACCTCTCATTGAGTTGACTGTGGTCAAAAGGTTTGACCAGGAGAACTGTAATGGTTTTGAGAGTGTCCTGACCAAGTTAGAGCAGGTTTATTTTTTGGTTGTTCAGATGTCTACACCAAACTTGGTTACGTAAAGTTTACAATATAACATTTACTGAAGCACTTGGCTCGCCAAAAAAAACATCTTTCTGAATGAGATGCATATTCCCCAAGAGGAAGCCAATTGCCACATATGTGTCCATGCCATTGTGCCAATGGCAATTTCCCCCACTCAGCAAAGCATACATGTGCAGCAGCTGTGGCTGATGTGTGCTCAAAGCCAGAGCCTTTGATTGATTGACATTCACCACCTTAACAGGACTGCTGGCCTAGAGAAGGTCAAAGACATGTTGTTCTTTAATGCTTTCGCAAGTTGTGATGTGGTCTCAGTCTTCAAAACCACTGATGAAATTTTAAAAAGAAAAGGAGACCACAGTTTTACAGAGGCCACTCCAGTAACCATCTCTCCCCGAACATTGAGGAGGACGACATTAGGGTTCTGTAGAAAGTAGTGGTGTTCATGATTGGGAAGTTCAGTGCTGCAGATTGTATTGATGATACAAGACAAACATTTTGCCAGGCAAGGCAAGACTATATGAAGAAAATCCTCAAACAATAGTTGAACTGATACATCACACTAAAGATGCAACAAGTCAAGCAGGCTGGGTGTAGGTTAAGACAAGTCTGCCAGCCAGAAGTTACAAATCCAGCTGACTGAAGATGGGAGAAGGTTGATGAAGAATGGAGAAGGCAACCATTGCAAAGAGTTGTGAAGAGTTTGCTAAGTGTAGAAAGTGTGAATGCTAGAGGCTTGATCTTGCGTGCAAGGCCTAGTGAAATTGCAGATGTAAAGTGTAACTCTAGGACCTGCCTGGTCCTTTTATATTCCACCTGACAAGGTTTTGTCAAAAACAACCAACCTTTTTTAGATGTATGTATGTTTTTTCCATGGAAGTAACTGTACTTAAAAGCAGGCAACATTAGGAATTATTAGTTGAGATGATAGCCATCATGAAATATCTCAGCCATCTTGGATTTTCCTATGGTCAATGTCCTTATTTCAAAGAGTGGATTCTAATGAACATGTGTTCCAAATTTCATCCTTGCGTCTTTAACTGAACTATTATTGGCCTTACAATTTACAAGTGGAAAGTGAAGCCATCTTGAACAATGGTGGCCATCTTGGATTTCCCTTTGGCCAACACCTCTTTTTGAAAGAGTGGATTCCAATGAACATTTGTGCCAGATTTCATGCTCATATCGTTAAGCGAAGTATTCTTGGTCTTATTTACGTGGAAAGGGTGGCCATCTTGAAAATGGCGGCCATCTTGGATTTTACTGAAACCAATGCCTGTCTTTCAAAACATTGATCATAGTTGACATTTGTGCCAAATCTCAAACTCTCATCATTAAGTAAGCTATTCCTCTCCTTATTTGTAAGTGTAGAGGGTGGCCATCTTGAAAAATGGTGGCCATCTTGGATTTTTACGCCGCCAATTCCCTGTGCCAATAGAGTGTATTCTAATGAACATGTGTGCCAATTTTCATGCTTGCATACCTAAGGAAAGTATTTTTTGCCCTTATTTACAACTGGAGATGGTAGCCATCTTGAAAAATGGCGGCCATCTTGGATTTTTGCACAGCCAACACCCTTTACTGAAAGAGTGCATTCTAATGAACATGTGTGCCAATTTCCATGCTTGCATACCAAAGTGAACTATTTCTGACCTTATTTTCAATTGGAGAAGGTGGCCATCTTGAAAAAATGGCGGCCATCTTGGATTTTTGCTTGGACAACGCCCTCTGCTGAAAGAGTGCATTCTAAAGAACACGTGTGCCAATTTTCATGCTTGCATACCAAAGTGAACTATTATGGGGTATATGGGCAGTTAACTGCTCCACTATAGCCTTCCTCCTCGACACGGGTTCCATTTCCCTCCTGTCATTTGTTGTCAGGGACACCGGTACAGAATTTCATACAGCAGGGGTTTCCAAACTTTCAAACGACAAGACCCCCCATATACCGGTAGATTCCAGTCAAGGCCCCCCTAACATGAGTTGTGCCACACTATTTTTTCTGTGCACCTGGTTTTACAACTTCAAAGCCATTCAAGTACTACAGAAAGCATTATGCATAAGCATTGTAAAGAAGAAAATGATTCCCCACTGGGATAGTTTAGCCTATTTTTGGCTTACTTACGTTTTTCAATTTATTAAGCTATTCATCTAATTTTAGTATATTTTTCCTAGCAGCCTGCCGCGGCCCCCCTGGCATGCCCTTGTGGCCCCCCAGGGGTCCCCGGCCCCCACTTTGAAAACCACTGTCATACAGAATAGATGTGCCATGTAAGACAGAGGACAAGGACGGAGAGGGAGGGAATGGGGGGGGCAAGAGAGGGAAGGAGAAAGAGAGAGGGATGGTGCCATGCCTGTTAGAGGTGACTGGAGGAAAGAAAGGAAGAATGTGAAATGTGTGTGAATGGCAAGATGGAGGGAAGTAGGGATGGTGAGAGATAGTGGTGTCGACAATAATCGATTTGGCAATGCATCGCAATGCGGGCAGGACAATTCAATAAATGATTGGGAAAATTATATAATGATGTGGCACATTTTTTCAAGTTTCAATTACTTCCCAGGGCATTTCCAGAGCAACTTCACTGTAAATTAAAGCACTTAAAATAATTAAAAACTGCAGGACTGATACACACAACAGCCAATTAAATGTTGTTCAGGAGCTGGTTGCTTGTATAGCCTTATGGCGGATGAAAACTTTGCCTTGCATTCAGTAGAAATGTAATGCATTGCAATGCATCGTTGAACCGGATTGAATCGAATTGTTACCTCCTGAATCGTAATTGTAATAGAATCGAATCGTAAGGGAAGTGCCCATGCACACTCCACTAGTGAGAGAGGCCTGAAAGGAGGGAGGGTAGTATCATGCCTGTTAGAGATGGTTGGGTGGACTGTTCAGTTGCTCGCATTTCACAGGAATCCCTCCGCACTCCTTTCACTTCTTTCTTATCAGTCTCGCCTGTGTTGAGTGAAGGTTCACTGACAACGTTGAACTGTTGGATTAAAAAAAGGGAAGATCATCAAGAGCCACCAAATACATGCTTTTTCACGATGAACATTTGATGATGTGAAAAAAACGATCTTTCCACCAGCTTGTCAACTTAATTAAATTAGATGTGAAATTTAATCAGAGGCTTTGTGTATGAATCCAAAGGCTTACGTTATCTCCTTGTACCATCCGGTCAACCAGGTTGTCTGCTTCAGCACTGATGGCAACGAGGTTGTCATATTCCACCTACAGTTGAAATTTGATACACATTAGGTCTTAAATTAAATGGCATATGCTAAACTAGACAGCTAATTGAATTATTCTATTCACAAGTTTGAAAGCCTGCATGAAGATGCATGAAGATGAAGAATTGTACTGTAAACTTTAAAGAGATACCGTACCATTTCTGGAAATAAACTCATTTTACACCTCCGCTTGAGTTAAGTAATTTATCTTAACCTTTTTCCTGTTCTTCCAGCTGTTTTCTGAGACTGGCAATGCAAATTCTACCTTCAAGCTAGCAATTATCATTGAATCGTATTGGTCGCTAGCTGGTCCAATAAGATTCAATGATAGTTGCTAGCTTGCAACTAGAAGTAGCCTATCATCAAAGATAATGAGTGGAAGAGAATGGGTGGAAGAACAAAAGAAAGGCAGAACTCAATTATTAAACTGCAGGGATGATGGAAAATAAGCTTACTTCCAGAAAAGGTACAGTATCCCTTTAAAGTAACAATTGTGCCAACCCACGTCATAAAACAACGTATCTCAGTAAATCAGGTTCTAGACCAAAAGGACCAAAGCTGAAACAAAATTGATGACTGTGATAATGATAATGATGACGTGTAGTCACCAGTGAAACACTGTAATAGTCACTGAAAACACTTATACAGTACTAAAATATTATTATACCACTATTGGTGTAGTGAACAGGGCCTTTAGTGATACATTACAACTTGGTCATTGCCGTTCTGGTAACAGCTTATTAATAACAGGGGCCGTGTCTCACTGGGTCAATGGCACAACACTTCTGGTGCTTTGTCCTCCAGCACAGTGCGTCAGAAACGCTCTGCCATTACACGTTTGGGATCACTGATTGTGAACCATTGCAATCCTTTAATGGCGCAACAGTTACCTGCAACTGAGGAGCGGGGCCCTGGTCCCACTCCTGGTCCCTGAACAGGAACGCCCTGTCATTGGGCTGGATGATGTCCTCCAGCACTCTGCTGATCACCGCCATGGTGGCCACATGGGAGGCTGAGGACTTGGCCAGCACGCTGGGTGAAGACTGGACCCTCTGGATACCTGGCGAGGGGCACACGGACCGCGACCCACCACTGGACTTGGGGATTTTTACCTTAGGGGCCACCTTGGAGAAGTCCGGTAGGCGATAATGCACCTGACCTTGCCCGTACTTGAGATCAGTGAATGACCTTGTCCTGACTAAGGGGGGCCTTTGGGGGGAGTCCTCTTCCTCTTTGGCTGGCTGGGGGCTGGAGCTGGGGCTCTGGCTGCGTGCTGAGCAGTGTTCCTCCTCCAGGCTGGGCTGCCTCTGCGTGCCCGGTGCCCGCTGGCTGTTCACCGACACCTCTCCAACCCGCTCGGACAGCACCGTGCGATCATCACCGCTCTCCACCTCTGCCTCTTCGACTTCCTCCTCGGCTTCACAGTGGCTGCTGTGTTTCCCTCTGGCGCTGTGGCCACAGTCGGCCGGCCCGTGACGCAAGATGTGCTGGGAGACGAGACTCACCACAGTGTCGTCCAGGCTCTCCATCAGGGAGACCTCGGGCAGCGTCTCGGCGTCGATGAGCTCAGTGGCGTTCTGCAGTTCCTCTCGTGTGAAGTGGCGCAGCAGGAGGTCTGAGATTGCGGTGCCTGCTCTCGCATGCTGAGGCTGCTTTGATGTGGCGGCAGCCTCTCCTGGCAACCCCTGAAGTGCAGCCTGCTCTTCACCACTAATGCAGGGTGCTGCGTCAGCATCTTTTGAAGGAGCAACAGCAGTAACAGCAGCAGCAGCAGCCTGTGGGTTCGGCAACTTGGCAACCGCCCTGCCAGTCTCCCCCTTCAAGTTTAAGGCACAAAGGCTATTGAAATCAGTGGCTGCTTTTCGATCTGTGTTTTTACACTCGTTGCTGTGAACGGCTTTCTCCTGTTTCTCTGAGGTCTCTCCCCGAGGGGAGCCGGGGAGACACTGGCTTGCGAGCAGGTCATCGTCATAAGGAAGGTCCTCTTGGTCTTCATCGCTGGTGTTAGCAGGATCGTCTTCATACCTCCACACACGTTTCTCCTTCAGGTTTGCTGGTGTCTGGCCCACTGGTTGGGACACGTGTGTGCCACTGTGTCTAATGCCACTGCTGCCACTCTCCGACTCTCCACTGGTCGAAGTGACACTGGATTCAGTGGCTTCGTCTTCTACCTCGGTTGAACTGTCCAGCTCTGAGTTTTCTTAAATAAGAAAGGGGAGACGTTAAGAAGTGTTATTATACATTTGTCGTTTAGACAAGCCAGTTGTAGCAGTAAGACTATTGTGAAGATGATGATTTAAAGAAAATATTAATCACCATTTTTATCTGCGTCATTAGACATATTTTTGCTGTTCTAAATATGTTTCAATATTGCTTACTTTTTGCACACACACACACACACACACACACACACACACACACACACACACACACACACACACACACACACACACACACACACACACACAGTTTAATAATTGTATTTGGATCTCATCAGTAGGGCAGCATTACAGATCCAAATAGTGGAGGAAGCAATGCAGTCTGTAAGGACTGATTGAGTCCTATGCATTACATTACACTTGTGTAAAATAAAAGGCCATACACACACACACACACACACACACACACACACACACACACACACACACACACACACACACACACACACACACACACACACACACACACACACACACACACACATTACTGGTAAGATAATGTGGTTGTGTGCATATAGTATTGGTAAGATAATGTGGTTGTGCACAGTGCAATTCTTTGGCATATTTATTGCTTTAAGCATTGAGAAGGGCATGGACAAGCGGTTAGGGAGTTGAGCATAACTTAGCTCAGGGTCACCAGCAGGTCGATGGGGGAAGTGAATAACCTGTGCTCTCCCCGTATGACATCCTGCTGCACTGCTCACCCCATCCTCCATTCTCCATGACATGCCCTAAACCCATTGTGCCTCTTCCCTGCACTTCTCTCTTGGCACTTGCCGGGCTGCCCCTTTGCATGGGTGAGGCATATTTGTTGTGTGTACTACTGTGTGCGTTATCTCAACGGCAATGACACTAGTTTCCCAGTGGGACTTTCACTTCATTCTACTAATCCTGAATAAGTCAAGGCTTTGGCCTAAATCCATATCATGACACACTTGATAGTGTGTAGTGTCTCTTGTTAGTATCGACACTGCCCCATTGAGATATGACACAAGTATCGTGAAAAGGTCACCAGAGAACTGAAAAGCATAACAAGGGGGGGAATATAGTACATTGTAGACCTCCAGTGTGACTAGTGACAGAGATGGCAAAACGGCCTTATGCTTTTAGTATGTAAAACACTGCAACAGTAACCTGGGGGCAATTTAGTATCTTTACTTCATAAAGTAACTTCCTTTACTGTAAGGACATCATCATAGTGTATCACTCCCCATGTGGTGCTGCAAGTTTTCTTTATCACTGGACTGCACAAATACACACATCCACAGATACACAAAGCATCTTACCACTGATGTTCAGGCTTGCATCTGATGCTGGTGAGTCTTGATTGAGACAAATGGTGAACGAGCCTGGTTGTAGGTCGCTTAAATGAAGACTGTCATTGTCACTCAGGTCGACGATTATACTCTGCTGAATGCACCTCTCCCACAACACTGACAGTGGCCTTTCCTCTTCAGCCTCAGCCTCGTCATCCAGGTTGTCGGCAGATCCATCCATGCTCTCACCTTAGGCACTGCTTTATGTTTTCGCCCTTTATGTTGCTTGCAACAATGTCGTGAGGTTCAACTCCTTGACTATTCATGTCTAGGCAACAAGAAAGAGTAAACAATATCACTAGGTAATAGTGCCAACAACACAGCCTGTGGGTTGCTGTTAGGTTCATAAAAGTCTGCAGTGGATTGAAATGTGACAGTGTCAAACAAGCTAGTACACTACTGCCAGTCTTTAAATAAGGATCATTTGACATGCATACCGTATGTTCAGGTCTCTTAGGTCATGCTTGGGCTTGGCAAAGTAATATTACAGTCAGACAATTCTCGAAAACTTTGCCATATGCTTTCATCTTCAGAGAGACATTGCGATTAGGGAAAAAAACACCACTATCGCAGGACTACGACAAGCATAAAGAGCAACCGAATGCGAAGCCATTGATGCTATCGCCAGAAAATTCACGTACGTGTAGCAACTTACAGTTAACAAAGCTCCATCCTTTTTCTGCCAGGATATGTCCTTCAGATCTACTCCATACACACATTTCAAGTGAGGTGACCAAGTACCTCGGCATTATAATAGTTCTAAGTTACATGCGTCTCAAACTACAAGTGAATGTCCCTACTATTACCTCCATCAATAATGTAGTGACAACCTGCTGCATCGCTGAACGTCTGGACGCGACACAAGATAGGCAAAGGTGTCCCAGAGAGGAGTTTGGTTGCTTAGGTAACGACGCCACCATTTTTCTGCATGCCATTTTGAACACATGGACATAAAATTCATTGCTAACAAAAACTGCATTTCACATTTTTATTATAAAGAGTTATCAGACTTTCTTTATTACTAGCCGCCCATGCATGCAGTACTTAATTTTCAGTTTTCTTCTGCCATTGAAAGATAGTGTATTCAAATTTGATTGGTCAAAGGAGAGTTATTTTAGGGCGTGGCTATCTTTGAATTACTCGATCCGATTGGCTGGTGGTACAACAACAGAACTCTTCACTTTGCCCTCCTCATGATAGGCTAACGTAAGGTTACGTTGGTCTAGTTTTTTAATCGTAGTGTAGCAAGAAGTTTATGAAATTGAGAATCGGTTAGTTTGGAAGAAATTACCTACCGGTACAATAGTAATTGCTAAGTAACCGAAGTGTTTAGACCGGTGGCGTGGAGTTGTTGAAACACAAGTGAGTTGTTCAAGAGTGAAATGTGTAGCTCTACCATCTTGTGGAATTTATGACTTTGAAATACATCGTGAGAAGCATCTGGGAAGTGTATTTTAACGTTTACGCCTGGTAAGTGTCATGGCATAGTGGCAATACGCATTTTGTCTGTATGCTTGGGTACACAAGGAGTAGACTCAACCCGTTTTTAGCTTCAGTATGTCGGAGACAACTGCCAAAGAAGTAGAGTATAGTTGCTGCGGTGTAACTTCCTTTAGCTGGGGACTCGGGTGTCATCAGCTGAGTAGAAACATCCATTCAATAGTAGACAATAGGTAACTGAGGGGTTCACTTGTCCAAAGAACATTTTATGGCTTGCTTCTGTCAAAAAAACGATTTACCGTTACAATTTCCATCTGATGTGGCCATAAAACGTGTTTCACATGAGCCAAGACTTTTAAAATAAACACGGAATAACGTAATGTAATTTGAAAATCGGTTTAGACTCTAGGACGAGAAAATAACCATCCATTATTTTGTGAATGTAGACATATTCAATAGCTTCACATTGTTATCGCTTGTAAGTTCATCTGTCATCTTGCTCGTGTTTCTTTAGTGTCAGTATGGCCAGTCTGCATAATGCAGTCGGATCCTGTATGTTTCCTGATGTTGCCTAATGTTGCTTATCAGCAACTTACCACCCTCTGTCAGTTTGGCCAGCCTAATGTACTTTTTCTTCATTTAGGTCTTTAGAACTCTCAAGCTGCATTACTTTAGGTAAGTAGAATGTTTTGTATCATGTGAGCATTGCTTTTCCGAGACCAAAAATTCTGGAGCTCTATGTTGTAGAATTTTTGATGGTAGTGCTGGAGCTCTATCTTTGACCAAGACCCTTCTCAGCATTCTTGTTGAACACCACGACCCTGATTATTGACTGGTTGCACAAATAGGCTACTACTTTGGTGGTGGGGAGGCTTTTGCATTGCCAGTGACTTGTTCTCAGGGGCCCTCTTTCTAATAATAATCATGGTGGTCAGATAAAATACTCTTAATGATAAGGTCTCCTTAAAAGCAATGGCCACAAAACTGTTTGGTGTGGATCGCACGGTACATTCACATTGCTTTCACAAACCCTCTGCCTGATATCACTCTACTGTACAGTTTAAAAATCCAGAATGATAACTTCATCTACTGGCTCGTTGGCAGAAGTGGCAAGTCAGTGATGATGGAGTACAGTAGTTGGCTTAATCCTCATCAAAAGAAGATATCACAACTAAGGCACTACATCTCATGTATGAAACCTTACTGCAAGACACCCATTGGTATGTTTTACCCACTGTATTAAATTAAAGCAACACTAAGTCGTTTTGTGAGTTTTAAATAATGTTTAGTTCCCGTGGTCCTGTACGACTGCACTGCCCACACTAATATGAGTTCAGAGCAGTGGACTCTGCCACTCGATGTCTGTCTGCTACTCAGTGTTTGTTTTTCTGTGAGAAACACTTCCACCTCAAACCTGTTGGGGACTCGAGATGAAAACTACTTTGTGTTGCTTTAACTCAGGGTTTGGAAACCTTTTTCACTCGAGGGGCAACTTCAAATTTTAGAAATTCAACCAAGGGCCGTTCAAAGAACACAGACCAGGATTTCCCCAGGCTGCACTTTAGGCCCATACTGAAGGCGTTCACCTGGACAACAGACCCAACCTTTACTAGGTTTCCTGAAAATATAACTTAATTCTATTGCAAATGTAATTTCTAACATTTGTTTTACAAAACATGTCATATGTCAAGTGAAACTGTTGGGGCTGGTTAAGAAGACTCCCTCAAGAGCCGCAAACGGCCCTCGAGACACAAGTTAACCAGCTTTGTGACTACACAATGTGGTACTTTACTGATCATTCATGATCTAAGACACCTTTTATTATTTGCCTTATTCAGACATTTTAGAATGGACTGAGCTACCATATAATTGCTACTAGCTCTGCTTTTTGGCAATAAAATATTGTAAGTCTTGAGACAGATGTGAGACAGACCCCAGATGCAGATTTATTTATTTTCATTTAGTTTATTTAGATTTATTATTAGTCTCATTTTATTTCTCACTACCACGCTAACCTGTTGTACGCTAGGGGCTGTTGTTGGCTTTGGAACCGCAAGGTTGTGGCGGTTAGTCACCTCGCTGGATTCATGTCCCGTCTTGCTGGGGCCAATGAGCTCACTGGATTCATTTGGGTGGCTGTATTCCTGACAAAACTACCTCAGCCAGTTTATAATCTCCCTTTGTTACACTACTCTTGTCATTTTCCCCTTGCTGTTGGTTCACTGGGTGTGTGCTTGCTCACCTGCGCCTTATTCAGCCTGAATAAACAGCATCCGGTTTGCTTCTGCTTATGGTGGGTGTAATGGGGACGGGATAACCTGCTAGCTAATACAATAATGCTGCAACCTGCTGGGGAGCTCAGTATTGGTCACTCAATGCAGGTCTAGGAGCTTGTCCATTACAAATGCATACTCTTGTGGTATTACCCATCTGCACCCATTCTGCATCCACAGTAACGCACAGGTAGGCTGAACAACCTTTTCATTTTTAAACATTGTAGCATACACTTTACATGCTGCCAGGAAAAAAAGTTCTGTAATTCCTGCTTCATGTGTGCATATACTTTAGTACTTTATGGGTGTGTCCCTGTTCGGCTCGGCACTGCACAGACTCAGAGATTGACTCGTTCTCTTTCTCTCTATGTGTCTCTTTCACTGCAGGCTGTCTATAGGCCTTCCATGTGGTATTAATTATGAACCATGACATTATTGGCTGTACTCTCTATTTCGTTTTTTCCCCCCAAGATTTTTATCCCTGCCAGCCAGCCGGCTGCAGAGGTGCATTGGGGCTCTGTAGACAAGACGATGAAGCTTTACTGTGGATTAGGACAGGGATTCCCAAACTTTGGATTCCCAAACTTTACCATGACGAGGCCCCCCATATACCGGTAGATTCCTGTCAAGGCCCCCCTTACATGGGTCAACTCGTCCCACACTATTTTTTTCTTTGCACCCCCTTTCACAACCATAGTCTATGTCTGTGAGTCAGTGCCCCACAGGGATATACCATCAAATAATAATTATAATAGTGGTAATATTCAGAGATGCAGTAGGTTATACAGTTATTACAATATAGTTCTTGCCATAGCTAAAGGCAATATTGTTTAGCTTATGTTTGGTTTATTTTGGAATGTTAAGTTATTCATTTTATTCAATTATTTGTTTAGTTTTTCCTGCCAACCTGCCATGACCCCCCCGGCCCCCACTTTGAAAACCACTGGATTAGGCTGCTCATGACTCATCAGTCTAACCTTTTTAATGTCAAGCTGTAATGAGCTATTTAAACTGTGTAACTGTGTACTGTGACAAAGTAGATCCAGTGTGAGGATACTCTTTTCATTGACTTGGTACATAAAAAAGATAAAATCAATTGCTTTCATATTGGTATGGGCTGTCAGTCTGATTAGTACAAATGTAATTTTAGATCGCCTGGGCTAGGCCTAGTTCTAGTTCTATTTGTTTGAGAAGGTGATGTATGCAAAAAAAGTTTTGTCTTTTTTAACACCTCTACTATACAGTACGTGGTTTGAAAGTGCAAAGCCCTGTCCTTAGTAGCTGAAAAAGTATCCTTGCTCTATTTACTTGATTCACTTGCTCACTCCCCTCCCCTAATCCTGCAGCATGCTCCCATTTCTTGTGGCTAGAACAATAGTTGCTTTATAGTGCCCACCATTAGACCATTAGGCCATTAGGCGCGGGTTATATGGTGGAAATATTGAGATGTGGCAAACAAGCCATAGATGCACTTTCACTGCTTCCCCTCCGTGGACTTATCTCATGCCTAGATACACACTACACAGTCAGGATTCTGACACACACACACACACACACACACACACACACACACACACACACACACACACACACACACACACACACACGTGCACACGCATACACACGCACACGCACACACACGCACACACACACTCACACTCACTCACTGTACGCACACACACACACACACGCACACACACATTCTCACAGAGCTGGCTCCATTGGCTTTGCTTGTGCACACTGCTTGGTGGGTGTTGCCATGGCGTAAGGCACTCAGAAAGAGGCTTCAAACACAGCATGTTGTGTTCTCTTCACAGAGAGAGCCGTGGAAGAGAGACAGAAAAAAGCACACTAAACACACAGCGCAGCTAAAGACGCAGGAGTGTGAAGAATCGCCACTCTTTTAGTCATCATCCCTCAGGCCGCCCGCGCGGGGTTTCCGGCGGGCACAATCTCCGAAACCACTGGAGGATACATCTGTACGCAACAGGGAATATTAGAGCACCATCTTGTCACTTTCTACGCAAGAAAAAAAAGTTATCCAATGTTACCTGGGCCGGACCAGCCAGAAGTCCTCTTTTCCCATGTCTTTTTTCCACGTCTCCTCCTCCCTTTGCCAAATGTCTGATCATTTTTTGGGACTTTCTCCGGGATATCCGCCCTTGTTTTGCACTTCAATGGAGGCCAATGGCTCTATGCTTAGCATGCGAAGTGAGGACCAGTCCTCTCACATCCGCTACAGGTAGGCATGCAGCTCTTGTCATCATTATTACTGTAGTAGTGTGAGTTTTTATCAAGCCAAATCAAACCAGTGATCTAATGGCACTTTGATTTCACACAAATCACTCATAACAGCGTTGTTCTTCCCTGACAGGGATTCTATCATGCTTGAGGCCAGTTTAGCCATAAAGTAACGGGGAGAATTTTGTTCAACTTGACCTGAACCTGAGAAAAGTCTGAGTCAGCTGTACTTGATATCCATGGTTACAGTCGCCTGTTGTGTCGTCCTGTGTAACTGCTGTGATGGGGCTGTGCCAGGTGCTGGTCTGCGGGGCATCATGATCACGCAGGGGTCCCTCTCCCCACTCCCCCCTCCATTTTTAATGCCCCACTTAAATATTTATGATTTATTTCATTTTTCTGTTCTTTTTTCCAAGCCCACTCCTGTCTGTATTCTAATGCGAACATCTGTTCTTCAGTCTCAACATTAATAAGGCCTGGGTTATTTAAGCAGGAGATCAAATTGGCAGTCTGATTCAAAGGGCTGTCAATGAGAGATTGTATTTATTCAATACATTATTCATACCTCTCCTAACAAAAAGAAGCCCCTTCTCAATAGTTTTTGTAGCTGTAAGATAAATTAATTGAGTTGTCAGACAATGTATTTGGCTTGATCAATGATGAGGTGGTATTTAGTGATGCACAGGTGTTTCAAAGCATCATTGTAAATGTTGTTTATATTATTCAGGTAGTCATGTTCAGAAACATGTCTGCAACATGCAGCCTAATGATTTGATTTCCCTAATTAATCATCTGACAATTCTGCTTATTCATGTTTATTCATCTATAAGAATGATCTGGCCACTGCTTATGATGATAACTCTTGTTTTTAACCTGGCCTACAACCAATGTGCTGATTTAAATTGAATTAGATAAGATGTTATTGCCTATACCATATTTAGGGATATTTCAAGTCTTTTTCTATTCTCTCTTAAGTCAGAAAGATGTACTACAACAGTTGTTTATAAGCGAAAGTACAACATTGTCTGCGAAGACACTTTTTACAGTCAATAGGAGAGCGATAGCGGTAGAGAGGGAGAGACAGAGACTGTGGTAATCACAGGTGACTGGGCCAGTGGACGGGGACAGATTAGATTATCCCCCGAAACGCTGACGGGCAGCTCAGCCCTCCCCAATCCCTCCACTGCCCTATCACCAACAACCGCTCTGCCCTCTGAAGGTCAACGCAGGGCTAAAACCCCAATAAGCAGGCAACAGAACAGACCCCCCGGCCTCACGTCGACTCACTTTAAGCACCACAGGTTTTGTGTCGGTCAGGCCAGCCATGCTTCCGTGTGCAGTTAGCCACGCTCTCAAGAATGCTTGCAATCCGTTTGAAGAAGAACATGGTTGAGCTGAGTTGAGTTGCGTTGAGTTGGTTGGCGATATGTAGTAGAGCGGAGAGATGCTGCAGAAAGCCTAGGTATGCCTCTGCAAGGGTGCCGTCGGGCCGGAGAGTGGTCTCGCTGGAAGCATCCGCTCCGCTCGCTGCCTTCAGGGAAACGTGGGCAGACCTGATCCGGTGTAGATGCCTCTGAGGTGGCCAAACTGGTGTAGTTGTGTCAAGCCAGAGCCACAGGACAGCAGGTAGGGGCCTATAGCTTTGATACATGATGTTAAACTACTAGGGCTGTAACGATACACTCAACTCAGAATTCAGTTCGTATCACAATTTTTGACCTACGGTTCAATGCACCCTGCGATTTCACATTTGCCAGCATTATAAAATAAAATCAAGAAAGTTTAAATGTAATAATGATGATGATTTGAAGCTTGGAAGCACTATCACTTCATATCATGTGGTTGTTTTCTAGTCTGATGGGTAACAAAACTTTGAAAGAGCATATCCGGATTCTGCCTCCTTGTATCATTCGTGATACAGTATGGTGACTGATGTGTATCGGGATTTCTTGGTTCGATACAGTATCGTTACAGCCTTATTAACTACACTTAGCCGATGCTGTTATCCAAAGCGACTCAGTTATTTATTACAGGGTATTGGGTACAGTCCCTGGAGCAATGTGGAGTTAGGTGCCTTGCTCAAGGGCACTTTGGCCATGGGTGCAGGTGTAGGGAGAGTTAAAAGTGGGATTCAAACCTGCAACCCACTGATGTGAAGACCCTTTCTCTAATCATGCATTATGCACATGTAATGTAGAAGAAGGAATTGGCAGGGGTAATGTCTTTTTTATCTTTTATTTTGCTAGTTGTTGTCTTTTTCACCTTGTGACAGTGGGTCAGTGTGTTTTGATGATTTTACATCAGAAATGGCATTAGATTTTATTCTCCTCTGTAGCCCCTTACCAGGCACCGTCCCACACTGGGATGTTGTAATAGTCACTGAAAAAAACTGAACTACCTTAGTACTACACCACTATGACAGTGCGCAGGGCCTTTAGTAATACATTACAACGACTTTGTCATTGCCATTCTGGTAACCGCTAATGTATAACAGTGGTAGTGTCGGTAGCGGATCATGAAGTCAATGGTTTGTGCAGCATGCTGTCTCAAAGCATCAACTACCAGCCCAGATTTTTTTTACAACTGTAGTCAGTGTTCACTTCCCTGGCAGCTCTTGGGAGAGAGGGGTTATTGGATAGTATGGATACCACTTTGAATTTCATTGTGGAGACTGAGCGTTTTCAAAATGGGACCCAGGGCTGTCAGTTAGGTTTCTTATCAGTTGCCAGCTTTCAAGTTTTAGACTTTGCAAAATTTCAGTCCATCCTCCATGGTGACAGCCATAAGATTACGTACATTCTGTGAGGGGCCTGCAAGGTGATTTAAGGCTGCACAGAGTTAATTCTGGAAGCATTATACACGTAGGCCGTAGTAGACATTTCTAAAATAAAAAGAAAATGAAGAGAGTTGCCCTCTGAACACACTGGCCAATCAACTGAAATGTCTCTCCAGGTTCCAGTGGAAGGTGCAATCACCCTACCCTTTTATTTGCAGAAAAATAAATAAATAGATGCATTCCACACATCTCCCTTTGACACACCCACACACAAAGTTTTGTTTTTAGATCTGCTGAGCTGGTGGTTGGGGTTTTGGATGCTTTAATTAGTTGAGGAATTCGGCGTGCTGGCCCGGCCTCCAGACGACTATGGCACTGGCGAATGGTGAGCAGTCGCAGTGGCGGAGGCGTCAAGGCACAGAAGCGCTTCCTTTGGCCCCCTCAGAAAACACTAGCCTATCATTTTGGGTCTCGCCCACTCATCTCCACAGGAAGCATGCAAGTCTAGATTGTGAAGGAAGGAGGGAGATGGAGAAACAACTGCATAACAACTGCAGTGTATTCACTTACTCGCTGTGATTACCAGGAACTGTTGTTTTTAAGTACACTAGCCTGCTCTCTCTCAGGGTGTGGTTCGAGTTAAAATACTGAAGTTACAGGAAGGAGAAGTGGCGATCCATGTGGTTGTGCTTTTTGGAAGTAGCCCTTCTTGAGTCATGGCCAGCATTGCCTGCCAACATGACAAATGGACCTGACGCTTGAACTCAAAGCAGCATTGCCAAACCTCACTGAGTGGCTTCAGGGCCTGTAAATATAAATGAACTGTATGTGTCGTAAATGTTGAGCCAAAGCCAAATAATGATTCTCTCTGTGCTGTTATGAAAACAGACTGATGTCATAAATGGGCGTTTGTGAGCTTGTGATTAAACCTGTGTAAAAGTATGGATGATTGTGCAGTCGAAAATCAAATTGTCGTCTCATGTTTAGTGTATATAAATGTATATAGGTCTAGAAGCTGCAATTCGTTTGTGAAAAATCATTGCCTTGTTTATTTCCTGATTTCTGTGATTAACGTTCTCTGAATAGCCTGCGACTTGGCATTGCAATTCAACCAAGAGGCTGGCGTTGCCAGGCGACACTAGAACTCAAAATATTCCTCCATTCATGTATCCTCCACTCCAGAATTACATTACAGTGCTGTGTATGGATGGATGTGTAGTAGGGGACTTGTGCGTCTACTGCTTAACCTGACGTAGCCCATACCACTGACCTCAGCCTGCTTTACCCCCTCCACACACCCCAACGACACACGTTCTCTACAGCAAAGAATGCTGCCACTCCGGCTGCATATCCAAGTGTTCATGTTCAAGTTCAAGTTCGGGGCTTACAGTCTTGTTGTTTTGTCTTTGGACAATGGCCCCCGTCCTCGTTGAATTTTGACCAGTAAGTTAGAGTAGCCTGATTCATCATCAGTTCAGTTTCAGTTGATTAGGGACCATGTAGAATTAAAACCTAAGTGTTGCAAATTCATGCATGGCACCATGTTAGCCTCAGGTTAATTTACATATGCAGTCCCTAGCAGGACATGAAACATTTAAAACGTATGAACATGCAAATGAATACAGTAAACAAATCACTCATTGCTTGTCCCAAGTTAACTGCTTTTAAATGTGAACTAAAGTGGTGCAATCCTGACTTGACAGTGTGATCCGGCCTGCGAAGATAACTGCGACAGTATGGCAAAAAGTGTCAGGAAATTCCAGAGAAAACTCGTCTGCCTTGCCTATTTGTGTCCGCTTTTGACATTGACATTTGTCACTCAGACTAAATCATAAAAGCCTACTTTAAGATGAAGACAAAGCCAATCATTGTTTTAGTTTGTGGGGGTGTCTTGTTGTTGATGATGTGTACTGTTTTCTACATAACATCCTGGAATACAGTTGTGTTGCGGTTTTCAATTTCTTGGGTTGAACTGCTGCTATC
This sequence comes from Engraulis encrasicolus, assembly GCF_034702125.1. NCBI lineage: Eukaryota > Metazoa > Chordata > Actinopteri > Clupeiformes > Engraulidae > Engraulis > Engraulis encrasicolus. The sequence goes on from NC_085872.1 coordinate 10,764,928, forward strand.
TGTCATGTCTCTGTTGTAGCAGTTTATACGTAGGTGTGTTGGTGACATGCATCTCAATCTCCAGATAGAGTTGCAGCTGTAGTGTGTTATGAAAGTGAAAGCCCAACTGGGACACTCCAACTCCCATTGTCATTGTGACACAGCACACAAGTGCACGCTGCATACGGTACAAGGAAACTGCATTTATGCCTCACACCCATGCAAGGCGACCGAAAGGGAGCAGTGCGGCGGGACAGTAATATGCACTGTGTCACTATCCCGGGATAGAGTTGTGCTGGTGTAATGGATTGGAGATTGGATTTGTAGTTCATTGTTGACATGACATGCGTCTACTATGTGTTTCATGACAGAGAGACATGTACCGTATCTGTGTCTGTCCCAACCAGAGAGAGAGAGAGAGAGAGAGAGAGAGAATTTGTCCAAGTGTCACAGAGATCTGCGTGACTGTGTTGTTCACACTCATCTCTGGGTCATTTCACGTGAAATCAGACACTTTGGGACCCGACCGACCCGGATTTCGATCATACTTGGTGTGCCTTTTCAGTAGCAAGGTAGCACCCCAGAACTGCATTGGTTTGAATCTGACACTAATATTAAGGGAGAAACAGACTAGGAAAGGTTCACATGTGAGGGTAGGACACTATACATTCAGCCTTGAATATATCAGTCAGTGTTAGTCACAAAAAGATGCCTGTGGTGTTGTTTGAAAGCTCTTTTCTGGCTCTACATATTACACAATCACCTTGGAATACAACTACTCTCAGAATATGAATTATGATAAATTGAAAAATTAAAAATTGAATATCTAAAAAACTCATATTTTAAAATGGCCAGTTCCTTGTCGAAACGTAGCCGGCAATGTCATGAGCAGCACCTAAAATGCTGGTGTTCGGTTTGTTATTCATTTCAGAGAGAATTTGACTCACAAATATGGCGTCATACAGACCACTTACTAATAATATGGTAATACCATAGTAGCATCACATGACAAAACAAAAACAAAACAAAAATGGTCAGTGTCCATGGTCCCAGGTTTCAGAAACTAAGGCAGATGTCCATTTATACACACCAAATGATGATATGTGAATGTTTGAACATTCCTTCTCTGTGTACCTGTGCCATCTTCCCTTTACCATACTTTAAAGAGATAATCAATGGCTACACTCTCATTTTGTACTCTACCAGTGCATTTGAAGCAGCAGCTGTGTCTTTTGTAGATAATGTATAAGTACGTCCCGTTGCAGTTACAGGTTCCACTACCAGAAGCACATCCTGATGATCCATGACAAGTCTATCTGGTCTGAAGGGAAAGTGAAGGATGGAGATGGCCCATGAGGATGCAGGAAGTTCAATTTCACCTCTCCAGTGCTCGGCATACATTCCTCAGCACATGCTAGCCACCAGTTGCCATCATATACAGCTACAACATACCCTTTTGATGCTTGAAAATGTAACACATTCCTTTACTGAGCTCACTCTTTCAACTCTGCCTTCTCTGACATTATCCTTGACTGACTCCCTTGAACCAGGAACGTTTTTAAAACTATAGTTTTGTAATTCAAGATGCTATTCAATCATTTCACTGGAACAACCAGTGCAGGCCACAATCCATCCATTTGTATGCTACTACCAAGATCAGTTGAAACTGGGAAAAAAATCTGTTTTGTTGTTATTTCAGACTGCAACATTCATGATACAATTGCTGTACATCTGTTTCAGAAGCTCCTAATTCAGTTCCTCAGTGACACTTCATCAATGACAGAACGTCCAAAGAAGATCCTATATTTTTTCTGATGGCTGTGGTGCACAATATAAGAACCTTAAAAACACAACAAATTTGTGCCACCACGAGGCAGATTTTCACATACCTGCGGAGTGGCACTTTTTTGCCACATCACATGGCAAAGGTCCATGTGATGGCGTTGGAGGGACAGTTAAATGGCTTGCTGCACGAGCAAGTCTGCAACGTCCTATTGACAATTAAATTGTAACGCCATACCAACTGTTTGAATTTGTCAAGGATAATGTCAAGAACATCCATTGCCAGTTTGCCACAACAGAGATGTACCATCATGAAGCTGAGAACCTGTTTGAAAAGGTTTGAATCTGCAAGAACTATTCCAGGTACTCAAAAACTACACAGCTTCTGCCCATTGTCAATGGACACAGTGGAAGTTAGGCCATTTTCAGCATTCAGAGAAGGCAGAGTTGAAAGAGTGAGCTCAGTAAAGGAACGTGTTACATTTTCAAGCATCAAAGGGTATGTTGTAGCTGTATATGATAGCCACTGGTGGCTAGCATGTACTGAGGAATGTATGCCGAGCACTGGAGAGGTGAAACTGAACTTCCTGCATCCTCATGGGCCATCTCCATCCTTCACTTTTCCCTTCAGACCAGATAGACTTGTCATGGATCATCAGGATGTGCTTCTGGTAGTGGAACCTGTAACTGCAACGGGACGTACTTATACATTATCTACAAAAGACACAGCTGCTGCTTCAAATGCACTGGTAGAGTACAAAATGAGAGTGTAGCCATTGATTATCTCTTTAAAGTACGGTAAAGGGAAGATGGCACAGGTACACAGAGAAGGAATGTTCAAACATTCACATATCATCATTTGGTGTGTATAAATGGACATCTGCCTTAGTTTCTGAAACCTGGGACCATGGACACTGACCATTTTTGTTTTGTTTTTGTTTTGTCATGTGATGCTACTATGGTATTACCATATTATTAGTAAGTGGTCTGTATGATGCCATATTTGTGAGTCAACTTCTCTCTGAAATGAATAACAAACCGAACACCAGCATTTTAGGTGCTGCTCATGACATTGCCGGCTACGTTTGGACAAGGAACTGGCCATTTTAAAATATGAGTTTTTTAGATATTCAATTTTTAATTTTTCAATTTATCACAATTCATATTCTGAGAGTAGTTGTATTCCAAGGTGACTGTGTGTAATATGTAGAGCCAGAAAAGAGCTTTCAAACAACACCACAGGCATCTTTTTGTGACTAACACTGACTGATATATTCAAGGCTGAATGTATAGTGTCCTACCCTCACATGTGAACCTTTCCTAGTCTGTTTCTCCCTTAATATTAGTGTCAGATTCAAACCAATGCAGTTCTGGGGTGCTACCTTGCTACTGAAAAGGCACACCAAGTATGATTGAAATCCGGGTCGGTCGGGTCCCAAAGTGTCTGATTTCACGTGAAATGACCCCTCTGTCTCTCTCTTCCCCAGAATAGAGATATATGATGTGTTTGTGTGTGTGCATTTTGTACATCTTTCTTCAATGCCTGCAATGCTTAGCTTTAGGTTACATTTAAACTACATTGTAGTGTTTGTGTTTGTGTCTGTCTAAGTGTAATGTTGACATCCCTAGTTGGAGATGCTACACTGCATCGTAGTGTCTGTCTTGTGTATACTGACGTGTGTGTGTGTGTGTGTGTGTGTGTGTGTGTCTGTCTACGTGTCTGTGTGTGTGTCCCACCCTAATGTAAAAGTGACCTTGAGTGTGTGTCATCTTTGCAGATGATGTATGCTAAATTTACACGGTAGCGTAGCGTCTGTCTTGATGTGTAATGTTGACATGTACAAATCATAGACTGTCTGTGGTGTGTGTGTCCCCCACCCTAGAATGGAAAAGTGAGCCTGTGTGTGTGTGTGTCATCTTCGCGGGTGTTGTTGCATTGACAAATGTCCCTCTCCATCCTGCAACCCCCACCCCTCTCCTCCCCAGGATGGAGGCCTCGTGCCTGGAGCTGGCCCTGGAGGGCGAGCGCCTCTGCAAGCTGGGCGACTACCACTCGGGGGTCTCCTTCTTCGAGGCGGCCATCCAGGTGGGCACGGAGGACCTGCAGGTGCTGAGTGCTGTCTACAGCCAGCTGGGGAACGCCTACTTCCACCTGCACGACTTCGCCAAGGCCCTGGAGTTCCACCGCCACGACCTCACACTCACCAGGTAGGTGCACACCATTACATTACACTTGGAGCAGCCGCTGTGTAGTCAGTCAAGTCAAGTGTAAGCTTACTTAATTGTCAAAAATCTATGTAACAGGGTTGGCACAGAAGTTTGAATTTGCGTTTGACCAGTCTCCAATGTGCGGTTTAAATTCTTTCTCTGACACATTCACTCACAACACACACACACACACACACACACACACACACACACACACACACACACACACACACACACACACACACACACACACACACACACACACACACACACACACACACACACACACACACCAGCACACACACACATGTGCACACTAGTGGCATAGTGGTTAGGAAGTTGGTCTTCCAATCTGAGGGTTGAGGTTTGAATCCCACCTGATCAGTCCCTACACCTCCATCCATGGCCGGGGTGCCCCTTGAGCAAGGCACCCAACCCCACATTGCTCCAGGGACTGTAACCAATACCCTGAAAAGTACAATGTTATTACAATCACATATACACACACACACACACACACATACATCATTACCTCACAATGACCAGATCAGTGCTTACATGGTCACAGATCACACTCTAAGGAAGGCCTTCATGGTGCAAACCAGATAAAACGGACACAAATAAGATTTTAAAAAGTCTGCCAACCAGGATTTTCTGTGACGATTTTGTGTGAAAAAAAGCAGGAGCAATCTGACCGTCTGGCCATGTTAGACGTTTGGATGTACAGGCCTACTCCTACGTAGTGGTAGCAACACTGGTCAGAGTTGTTGCTCAACCTCCCTTATGCAGAGGGGTCAATCTCGGGTTTAGGAAACTAAAACCTCGACACAAATTTGATCTAACCAGCTCTGAATCAGCTGATCGTAGTGAACAAAAGGGAGAAGAAAGGACAGAAAAGGGAAGCAGAAGTTTTGAGTTCCGCTGTTGATAGCTTCTGTTCTGATTCCAAGGTTGACACCTTTGGCCCTGTGTTAGGCTTTTTATATTCAGCCTACAGTATATTCCGTACCACTGGCTCTGTGTGAGAGTGCACAGAACTCACCATCCTCTATTCTCTATATCTGAACTCCCTAGTTGGATTTACTGAGAGAGCACCTCAGCACTGGAGTTTTATTCAGGTCGTTGAACACTCAGTCTTTCAGGATTCTGTCCTTCTTTTTCCTTGCAAAAAGCTCCATGAGACTCCTATATCCTGTATTATTGCGCTAGCGTTGAGCAAACATACTCCGGCTACTGACTAAACTGGCTCTCAGAAATAACCTGGGCAGGTCTCTGGACCTTATTGCTCGGATCGGAGGGTGCACGCTCAGACAGAACTTTCCATTTTTCTGCCTCGTTGCTTATTTTGAAATGGGCTCAGCGTGCTTGCATGTGTGTGCGTAATCGTATAAAAAAAATATTGCGAAGACATGAGATGGTTTCTTTGTTTTAAGCAAATAACCCTCATAAAAGCAATTCAACTCAGTCTATATATTACATAAAAGAGAAAAGAATAATTCAATACATAAGGAACAGGTTTTTTTTTCATTCCAAGTCAACACAACAATTTAGGGGGAGGGAAGTTTAACAGGATGAAACAAAGTCATTGGCTGAGCAAGCTTCTATGCCACCAAATTTAGTTTACCATTTTTGCGTCGAGAAATACCACAAAAGTGAAATAAGTGAAATAATTGCAAGGCTTGAAACATAAAAATTAAGAAAGATTCCATGCAAAGTACATTGATGAAGCAGAGAGACGGTCACTCATAATCCTTACAATTGTTCAATTCTGCATGTGAACAGTTTTTCTAACCTTAAACTGAGGTTACCTTTGTTTTTCGCTGTGAAAATAACCTCCATTGTTTGTTCTTTACAGGACCATCGGGGACCAACTTGGGGAAGCCAAAGCCAGCGGGAACTTGGGGAACACATTAAAGGCACTCGGTCGCTTTGAAGAAGCTATTGTCTGCTGTCAAAGGCACTTGGACATCGCCCAGGACCTCAACGATAAGGTGGGGGATTCCTGTGCTGTTTGTTTATGAAAATCATCTGGGATGTTTTGAGGTCTAAAAGTAGAACAAATGCTTGAAATAAAGGGACAACTTGAACTATGTTCTAAAGTTTTCTGTAAACACATTTCGAGAATAAATACAGTTTTGGACTCTTAAAAGTATAGATGAGTTTAAATAGAGCCACGTTTGCGTACATAAAAATATGTATTTTTGTGCATTTTAGTCACCAACTACAATCATTGTGGTGTGTGTGTGTGTATATAATTTATCAGGAAACTTCCAAGGCTTCCTTTGGCAACCAGCTAGTTATATTTGCGTGTGCACTGTACACTGTAGGCTCAGATTTCCTTTGCAGAGTAAATATGGTGTTAAGTCCTTTTCCACTCAGGGGTGGAGTAGCAGGTTATTTTGAGACCACCAGAGAGTCTGTGTTGTTTGATAGGTGTAGAGACCTGTTGTTTCTGTTTTCTCTGCAGCAAAGTTCACATAGGCCCTTTAAAGTTTAAAGACTTCAAACACTTGAATGCACTAAGAGTTATAAAGAATAAGGCTTTTACAAGTGCATACATAACTCGTACACCACTTACTTATATGCCTGTACAGTATATGATGTACACTGTATGATTTGTCTGTACAAATCTATACAGTATGACAAATAACTTATGTGGAACAGTATTTTCATGTCAAAACATGTTGCAACAGTACCAAAAGAGTCAGTCTGTCCTTGACTATCAAACCCATGTCTCTAAGTGTATCCCTACTTATGTCTTGTCAGGTTGGGCAGGCGCGAGCACTTTATAACTTTGGGAACGTGTACCATGCCAAGGGCAAGAGTGTGTGCTGGAGTGGAGCTGAGCCCGGAGACTTTCCTGAAGAGGTCGTCACAGCACTTAAGAGAGCCGCCGATTATTACGAGTGAGTCCACCTTGTGGTGTTTGTGCATATGCACATGTCCCTGCAGGATGTGTGTGAGAGAGTACATTAATGGCTTTCTCAGCTAATGAGTCCTACTGATTGTGTTTGATAACATGATAAGCAAGTCATCTGACATTGGCAGCTGCCAACCAACCACATGCTGGTAACACTTGGCTGTGGTGACAAATACCTTTAGTTTTTTGAGTTTAGTTTTATTTGTATTTAAAACAGGAATTAACATGCGTTATACATGACGGAGGAATAGAGTTATTCAGACTTAAAAGAGAAATAAACCACTCGCTTTATTCGGAATAAAGTTTAATTCCGAATAACATTAATTTCAAATGGATGTGCGTGTATATTTGTTCTTTGTTAAACTTATAGTGAGAACCTCGCCATCGTACGGGAGCTCGGAGACAGAGCCGCACAGGGACGCACCTGCGGTAACCTGGGCAACACGCACTACCTGCTGGGGAACTTCCGACCTGCTGTAGCGTTCCATGAACAGGTGTGTGTGTGTGAATGAACTGCATGTAAACTTTTTGACCATGTTTCTTCCTGAACTGTGTCCGAGGGCATTTCTAGTTTCCCATGGTTTACTTTTGAAACTTTTCTCAATACATCCAGAAGGTTCAATTGGAATACAATACAGTTACAGATGCAAAAATAAAACCTGACACATCTTAAACAGTGATGATATTTTAAAACATGAGTGATAATACTGAAACACATATAACTTCATAGACTGAAACACGTGTGTGTGTGTGTGTGTGTGTGTGTGTGTGTGTGTGTGTGTGTGTGTGTGTGTGTGTGTGTGTGTGTGTGTGTGTGTGTGTGTGTGTGTGTGTGTGTGTGTGTGTGTGTGTGTGTGTGTGTGTGTGTGTGTGTGTGTGTGAATGTACTGTATTTTTTAAAAGTCGTGTCACTCATCAAACAAGTTGTTTTCGGTAGGGTGTGCTCATCCAAAAACCCTTATTGCAGGTGCTAGACAATAGTGTGAAACTAAGGCGTAGGTCTGCACACTGCCAAATAATCTCAGAAAATAAAGCTCCAAAAATAAAACTCCAAATAAACTTAATCTAATTAAAAAGCAACATTTCGATCACCCTGGATCTTCATCAGGCATGAGCTTATTTTGCCTTTGTGCAGACCTACCTCCTTCAACTCATTAAACAAGACAAATAAGCAAAAGCAAGCGAACAAGCGAAACCTGATTGCTAGGCCATTACTGACCTTACATTTTGATGTTTATGAAGGACTAAGATCTGAAAAGTTGTGTCATTAAAGAACTTGGAGCATTAACAGTGTTGCAGACATTTATTATTTACTTGAATGTACGTACGTTTGTGCAATTTCTTCCACTTTATATTAAAGTCTTGTCTCCCCTCCACAGAGGCTGCTCATAGCCAAGGAGTTTGGAGACCGGGCCGCCCAGAGACGAGCCTACTGTAACCTGGGCAACGCCTTCATCTTCCTGGGGGAATTTGATGTGGCAGCAGAACACTACAAGTAAGAGCCAAAGGGTGTGTGTGTCTGTCTGTCTGTCTGTGTGTGTGTGTGTGTGTGTGTGTGTGTGTGTGTGTGTGTGTGTGTGTGTGTGTGTGTGTGTGTGTGTGTGTGTGTGTGTGTGTGTGTGTGTGTGTGTGTGTGTGTGTGTGTGTGAGAGTGTGACATTCACCCCTATCTGCCTGTAATGAGGTTCTCTGCCCCCGCCTGCCAGACTGAACATCCCCCGCTCAGCTCTTAAAAGTCGAAAGTCACCCTCAGCCTCTTTTCACCACTGCCAAGCTGAATGGTCTCTTGCTTGTAAAACCAGAACCATCCATCGTAGAATCACCACTCCACCAGAATTATGCATGTTGCCATATTATATTGTTAGTAAGGCTGAGCTAATCGGGGTGGCACGGTTAACAAAATTCAAGGTATGGTCCATATCCCGACATCAAGGCCCCGGTTTTTCGATTCTGTTCGGTTCTTCTGCTGATGCGAGCTGTGTGAGCATTCCAAAAGCCTTCTTTCAGCTGCCAGATAGACTCAGACTTTCCACACAAGCAATATCATGCGTACAGTATGTCACTTACAGTGCCCTCCATAATTATTGGCACCCCTGGTTGAGATGTGTTTTTTAGCTTCCAATTATTTTATTTTTTTTCTAAATAATATGGGACCTTAATGGAAAAAAAGAGAAAAATCCAACCTTCAATACAAGTGCATTTATTCAGTGGGGAAAAAATCCCACATAAAGAAATAATTATTTGACATCAAATAATGTGTGTCACAATTATTAGCACCCCTGGTGTTAATATTTTGTACAACCCCCTTTTGCCAACAAAACAGCACCTAATCTTCTCCTATAATGTTTCACAAGATGGGAAAAGACAGAAAGAGGGATCTTCAGCCATTCCTCTTTGGCAGAATCTCTCTAAATCATCCAGAGACCTGGGTCCTCTCCTCTGTACTCTCCTCTTCAGCTCACCCCACAGGTTCTCAATGGGGTTGAGGTCAGGGGACTGAGATGGCCATGGGAGGAGCTTGATTTTGTGTCTGGTGAACCATTTCTGTGTAGATTTGGCCATATGTTTAGGGTCATTGTCTTGCTGAAAGACCCAGTGACGACCCAGCTTCAGCTTTCGGGCAGAGGGCAACAGATTTTGATTTAAAATGTCCTGGTATTTCAAAGCATTCATGATGCCATGCACCCTAACAAGGTTCCCAGGGCCTTTGGAAGCGAAACAGCCCCACAGCATCACTGACCCACCCCCATACTTCACAGTGGGTATGAGGTGCTTTTCAGCATGCACATCTTTCGTGGTACGCCAGACCCACTTAGAGTGTTTGTTGCCAAAAAGCTCAATCTTGGTCTCATCTGACCAAAGCACATGGTCCCAGTTGAAGCCCCAATACCGCTTGGCGAACTCCAGACGCTTGCGTTTATGATTGTGAGTGAGGAAAGGTTTTCTCCGTGCATGCCTCCCAAACAACTTGTTGGCGTGTAGACAGCGCCTGATGGTTGATTTGGAGACTTTGTGACCCCAGGATGCTACCATTTGCTGTAATTCTGTAACAGTGAGCTTTGGAGATCTTTTGATTTCTCTTACCATCCTCCTCACTGTGCGTGGTGGCAAAATAAACTTGGGTCCTCGTCCAGGCTTGTTTACCACTGTTCCAGTTGTTTTGAACTTCTTAATTATTCCTCTCACAGTGGATATGGGCAGCTGCAGTTGAGTGGCAATCTTCTTGTAGCCTCTGCCTGACCTGTGAAGGTCGACGCACATCTGCCTCACTTGTATGCTGTGTTCCTTTGTCTTTCCCATGTTTAAGAGTGGATAAGAGAAATGGCCTCGGTGTCACGTCATATTTATACCCCAGGGAAACAGGAAGTGATGAATTACTAATTAAATGTTCCTACATACTCTGGTAAACTTTGTAAACTACTGTAGAAATGACAGAAATGCTTCAATTATATTTATTTCCTAGGAATTGTTAAGGGTGCCAATAATTGTGGAACAGGTGATTTAATGAAAAATAATTATTTTTTAGTCAGGGATTTTTTTATTTTCTTACAATTCATTTGAGTTGAAGGCTACATTTTCCTACAATTTTCAGTGTGACAGTATTCTTTTGCAATAAACACTGAATTTATTTTAAGGCTTTTAACACATCTCAACCAGGGGTGCCAATAATTATGGAGGGCACTGTATGTCGTATTCCTACGTTATAGGCTTATAAAACTAGTGTTGTTTTAATAGTGGCTTCCTCGTTGGTCTCAAATGCAAATGTTTTAAAAGATATAGTTTTTGGGGGGGAAGTTGAGCCATGGACATTGTACGGTTTGCATGTCACGGTTCGGTATGCGTGTGAATAGTGTGTCATCCCTATGAGCTAATAAGCCAAATAGATTTATAATATTTTAAATTCACTTTTTCCACTGGTGACTGCTATAGTTAATGACACTGTTGCTCCAGTAGTGTAGCAGCACGGTGTGCATGTTTCGGTATGCGTGGTTTACGCTGAGGAGAAATGAATGCTGGAAAGTCATTTGCATCTAATGCTAATTCTGGAAGTATGGCCACTGCTATGAATTCCATGAAATTTCACCTCAACAGTAACTATTGTAATGTGTGGTGCATCTGCTCAAGACTGTAGCTTCCTGTGTCTGTCTGTCCCCTGTCTGTCCAACTGACTCTGACCCGTGTGTGTGTGTGTGTGTGTGTGTGTGTGTGTGTGTGTGTGTGTGTGTGTGTGTGTGTGTGTGTGTGTGTGTGTGTGTGTGTGTGTGTGTGTGTGTGTGTGTGTGTGTGTGTGTGTGTGTGTGATATTCAGGAAGGCGCTACAGTTGGCTCGTCAGCTGAAGGACCGTGCGGTGGAGGCTCAGGCCTGCTACAGCCTGGGCAACACCTACACGCTCCTGCACGACTACGAGAGAGCCATCGACTACCACCTCAAACACCTCATCATCGCACAAGACCTCAACGACAGGTGCCGCATCTCACACACACACACACACACACACACACACACACACACACACACACACACACACACACACACACACACACACACACACACACACACACACACACACATCTCAAATAGACTACCACCTCAAACACCTCATCATCGCACAAGACCTCAACGATAGGTGCCGCAACACACACACACACACACACACACACACACACACACACACACACACACACACACACACACACTCATCTCAAATAGACTACCACCTCAAACACCTCATCATTTGCATAAGACCTCAACGAAAAGTGCCGCATCTCACATACACACACACACACACACACACACACACACACACACACACACACACTCTCACACATCTCAAATAGACCAGAGTTCTCAACGGGTCGGGTCAGCCCGACAAACCCGACGGGCCCCGTAGGTTCGGGCCGGGTTCGGGTGGAAAATATAAGCATATGGCTCGGGTCGGTTCGGTCCGCAGGCTCAATCTTTTCCGCCCAGTGAAAAAAAAAGTCAGTTCTGCTGTTTACCGTGAATCATGGCGAATTTCCCCTTGATGGGTCAGTAAAGCTAGGCCTATCTATCTAAATATAGCCTATGTAGGCCTGCGTAACGAAGTCTGGCAGGCTGCTGCATGCAACGTTGCGCAGTGCTTAATTTGTAAATTAGCTTACAAGGTACCGGAACGCAAAACAAACATGACATCACAGCGATGATGAGTTGGACAGGGGTCCCGTAACGGGGGGAAAAAACGGGGGGAAAAAATCTTAGATGCAATTATAACGACATTGAGTCCCATGTCAGCTCATGATGGAACCATACTTTTGTTTCTTAATACAAGGGACGGTTGGCAATCCAATGGCTATTTTAAACAACAGCCATAGTAGCCTATTAAATGCTGTAATGACAACAACCAATATGTTTAGTTTGATCGCTAACTTTATGCTTAGTAGTCTCAGCAAATGCAGTGCATGGATGCTTTCCCCATGAGGTGAAACGAAACTGAAGCGGTCTTCTACTATGGAAAGGTGGCTTTCAAATTAGGCTATCCTTTCCCCGTATTCACACAACGTTGGCATATGCGTATTAAACATAAATCCACGCTTTGTTGGCGACGTTGTTGCATATAATTTGGCTAATCCGCATGTGCTGTTGCGATATGCCATTTCACTATTTCAATGGCTCATGCACTTATGGTAAGCGAGCGGCAGCAAAGACGGCGATTTCCCCGGTAGACTTGGCTTTTCACACTGACTGTCTGCTCGCGCTGCGGTCTGGTTGAAAATCCCCCCAGCCAATGTTTTATTTGGAGCGTGTAGGCCCTGTTTGAATGAAATATCACCTTGTCTTTGCTGTTTTCGTGCTCAAATTGACTTGTAAGCAACTGTCGGCTCTTGGGAGGGAAGGAACCGCGCGCACACACATGCGGAGCGCTCGCCAGCCGAGGAAGGTCTCATCCTCTCACCTAGGCTATGTCTTTTTCGCTATATGGCTGATCAATGCACCAACCGTAGCCCAGGTGCCACTAGAAATTAGTATGTCCAAAACCTTGTGTGCCGACCAAAATTTTATGAAACAGCCAGGCACAGCCAGGTTTCCATCTCATCCGCGCATATGAACAAACGAGGGAGGGGCTTCACGTAGCCTACATTTAATCAGATAGGCCTACTCGGGATGGAAATGTAGTAAGCCTACATTTAGAAGTCAACCTACTCGGGATGGAAATGTAGTAAGCCTACATTTAGAAGTCAAAAAAAGGTGAATAGATTGTTGTTGCGGTGAAGCATGAGGCGGTTATTGAAATCGCGCTGTGGATGATTCTGCTTAAATAGCAAGAATGCAAGTTTCCCCATTTCATATTATGTTTCTATTGTGGAAAATATCTTTTCACTAGGTTTTTAAGTGGATTATGCAATTTACTGCACATAAGTGCCCTTAAAGACCTACCACAACCCGGCATTCTCCATAGGATAACGTGGGGAAACTGACCCCCGACTTCGGGCTTCGGGCCGGGTTCGGTTAGATAATTCCAAGTGATGTGTCGGGTAACATCGGGCTCGGGCTTTAAAAGCCACGGGCCGGGTAGGGTCGGGTTGACATTTTCAGGCCCGTTGAGAACTCTAAAATAGACTACCACTTCAAACACCTTATCATCACACAAGACTTCCACGGCAGGTGCCGTATCACACATGCACAGTACACACCTTACCTCAAAACACAGCTGTGTTAGCCCTAACCCCTCATTGTCAGGTGCCACACACACACACACACACACACACACACACACACACACACACACACACACACACACACACACACACACAGACTCCTTCAATGCTGATTTGGTCATTATTAAACCTTATCATATAGAGGCCATACAGATAGTAGCCACATACTATGTGCATGTTACGCATTTACGGGTTCCAATTTGCAGCCCACTTGAAATTTCAGGGCCCATCTCTGCCCACTAAACGGTACAATTCAAATGAATAGTCAACAGTAACACAACAACAAGTTTAGAGTTTCACCAAATAATTTCAGGGCCCAGTAAAACACAAAATGGCTGGTAGCTCAAACAAGTCGCAGTATCTTCTTAAAGTATATTTGTTGGGTGCTCTTGGATGAAGGGGATCAGTTCAATTCAAAAAAGGGAAAAATCCAGGCAACTCCTGGTGAAAAAGAGGAAGTCCATTAAAAAGCCTTTATTGTCATAGGGCTAAAACATGATTAAAAAAGCCAACATGTTTCGACCGCACTGGTCTTCATCAGGGCTTTGTCATCAGGAGCAAGGCCTCACCTATAAGGTGACAAAAGGGTCATGTGACCCCAGAGTGAACACCCACCACCCTTCCCAATGAATCTGTATAATTTTAGGGCCCACTTGGAGTACCTTCGCGGCCACCAGTAGTTTGAGAATCAGGGTCCTAATCTACTCTATGTATGTTTGTTTGTGTCTCTGCAGGATCGGGGAGGGTCGTGCCTGCTGGAGTTTAGGGAATGCACACACCGCCCTGGGCAACCATGACCAAGCCATGCACTTTGCAGAGAAACATCTAGAAATATGCAAAGAGGTATTCAACTTTCCCCCATTATGCCCACCTCTCTTCATCCGGGATGCAAGTAACCACCTGTGTCTATTTCTCGCACTTGGATCAGTAAGAAATGCAGCTTTCGTAAAACTTTATGCGCACAGACTCCACAGTGCCCCAATGAGGACCCCTATGTGGATCACTGTCATTGTGACCACGCGCGCGTGTATGTGTGTACGTGTATCATTGCATGCGTGCGTGTATACATATGTGATGTGTGTATACTGTATTCAGGGTCCTAAATTAACCGAAATGGCTCGTATGTTAATCTTACAAGCCAAAAATACACTCACTAATCACTAATGGGTCGAAGTGGCTAGTAAGCTGTTTCTTTTCTAATGACTAAACTGAAATTTCACCAGCATTTGACCGGGTTGTCGGGTGTTAATTTAGAGCCCTGCACACATCACATATGCAAGAAAAGACCAACTTACTAGTCACTTTGACCCATTAGGGAGTGTGTATTTGGCTAGTAAGATTAGCAACTACCAATCATTTTGGCTTTGGATGAAAAACAAAGTGTGTATACTGTATCTAATGTCTGGGCGTCTATCTCTTCTTCCGTGTGCTTCAGACGGGTGACCGCAGTGGGGAGCTGACGGCGCGCATGAACGTGTCCGACCTGCAGATGGTGCTCGGCATCAGCTACAGCACCAACAACTCCGTCCTGTCCGAGAACAAGGAGATCGACTACAACCGCGCAGGTAACCGGCTTTTACATGGAGAGGCTGACTAGCCCACATGCTCAGAGGAAATATTACAGTACATGTCCGTAACAGCAACACTGATCCTTTGACTGAGCATCGAAAACGTTGTGCCATTTAATATTTGGCAGCATAGAACAGCATTGCGGACATTTATTATTTCTTTTAAGTTATCTTGTTTTGGCCAGCACCTGTCACTGATGTACACACATTTTCTGCTTTTTTTCAGCCCATATGCTTACCATACATCTACTTTGTTATTATATGGGCAGTCATGGGTGAGCGGTTAGGGCGTCAGACTTGCATCCCAGAGGTTGCCGGTTCGACTCCCGACCCGCCAGGTTGGTGGGGGGAGTAATCAACCAGTGCTCTCCCCCATCCTCCTCCATGACTGAGGTACCCTGAGCATGGTACCGTCCCACCGCACTGCTCCCCATGGGGCGCCACTGAGGGCTGCCTCCTTGCACGGGTGAGGTATAAATGCAATTTCGCCGTGTGCAGTGAGCACTGTATGCTGTGGAGTGCTGTGTCACAATGACAATGGGAGTTGGAGTTTCCCAATGGGCTTTCACTCACTTTCACTTTAATGTTTGCATGTGTGGCTGATTACGGTCACATTGGTTGAGGATAGTGTTATTATCAGGATATGATGAAGTAATGGGGGCATTTTGGGGCGTTTGTGGGCTCAGGGGGAATATAAGAGAGGATGTGAGACACTGCCTTGCAGCATGAGGCAACACAGTAAGTTGAGGCTGGTACAGTTTTCTTGTTTCCTGACTCCAGTACTGGTCCTCTTTTAGGGGCTCGACCGAGGATGAGCCGACGCCACAGCATGGAGAACCTGGAGCTGATGAAGCTAACTCCAGACAAGATCAACATCAACGTAAGTGGAACGGGTGCCAACATTAGCAGACCCGGGACGGGGGTGAGGTTTAGGGGGGTGAGTGTAACAGATACCAACTAGTAGAGTGGGTAAACCTCCCTCCTAAAGCTTCATAGATTTATCGATAGCACTGAACTAATTGGTCTGGACCTTTTTACAAAAAAATCCTGATAACCTCTGGAGTCTTGTCCAACGCACCTGACAAGTGAGGTGTGTGGGGGGCATTTTTGTTTTTCAAAGAAGATGCTTAACACTCTGCTCCATGTTTTGTGTTTGAAGAAGGCCAGACGGCCGAAATGTCCCTTCAAATAAAACATGGAGCAGAGTGTGTTGCACCTTTTTTATTTGCTTTGATATTTGAATGCACAAGAGCCCAGCACCTCAAAAAGACTTTATCGGTGTGCAATACCTCTTTTTACAAGGTTTTTTTTTCCACGTCTCCTCCACAGGGCCAGAAGTGGAACAGTGACATCCTAACGAAGCAGAGCAAGCCCAGCCTGGGCAAGTCCTCCTCCCGGCTCTTCTTTGTCAACCGCTTCCGGGGGAAGAAGCACAAGGGTGGCTCCACCAAAGTGCTGCAGGACAGCAGCAACACCCTGGACAACACCGCGCCTGGACCACAGAAGGTGAGGGACTGAATTGGTCTCGGAATGAGGAGTCCACACACTTAAAATTAGAGATGCACCGGATCCTGATTTTTAGGATCCTGCCGGATACCGGATCCACTGCTTAAGATCCTGCCGGATCCGGAACCGGATACCGGATCCTACGAAAGGGTTGAAACACATAGCCTACTCACACACGTGGGCCCTTTTTATCACGTTGGCTCAAACTATTTTGACTTAAAAGCCTCGGCTACCGGATCCTGGATCCTGGAACCGGATCCGGATAGTCTGAAAAACCCCTATTATCCTGCCGGATCTGGAACCGGATCTTGGATCCTGTACATCTCTACTTAAAATCCCTCTTCCCTTGCTTTTCTATCTATTCCACTACGTTTTGACTGTTGTCTTCACCAGATTAATCTCGGATGTGCACAATCTTCAACTGAGTGACTAAATTGGGAAACACCTTTTGGGTTTATGTTGTGTTGTTTTAGTGTAACTATATGTACATCAACAGGAAATGTTATGTACAGTAGTACATACACGATACTCACTATACCTAAGGAACAGTACCAGTACTGTGCACATGTTGTTACACTGTACTTAAGTAACGGTGCAGTGAAATAAAGCCTAACCTAGCCCTTGTAGTGAATATTTGCAGATGTTTGGTCCATGTAGATTTTATAAGCTGGCAAATAACCTCAACAGTTCCTTCTATATAATTGTGTGCTGCCCTGCATCCATGCGCATCATCGTTGATGTGTGTGTGTGTGTGTGTGTGTGTGTGTGTGCGTGCGCGCGCGTGTGTGTGTGTGTTCCAGAGGGCAAGTGTGGACACGCTCGGGGACGAGAGCTTCTTTGACCTGCTAAGTCGTTTCCAGAGCAACCGCATGGACGACCAGCGCTGTTCCATCCAGGACCGCAAGAGCAGCGCATCCGCCCCCTCCAGCCCCACCCGCACACATCCCAGCGCCATGAAAAAATGTGAGTTGGGGGGCGTGGTGGCTCAATGAACTAAAGGAATTAATTAATTAATTAATATTTGCACATTCTTGTCACAGGTTTCTTTAGAATTGTTAGTTAGACCATTGACTTTGATGAGTAAAAAGTATGGCCAAGTGTCAAAAAACAAACACTGTCTCTTGTCAACTCTCAACTGTGTAAGGGATAAGTTAAGCGTTATCATCAGTATGTGGAGCATGTGGTACAGGACCCTGGTTTACTAACAGTAATATCAGTACATAACCGTGTCCCAGTAATGTCTAAGCAAAACGTATCTCTCTCTCTCTCCGCAGCCTTCTCGGAGGCGTCTCCTTGCCAGGAGCCCTTCTTCAGCCTGGTGGCGAGCACGCAGGGCCGTCGCCTTGACGACCAGCGAGCGGGTACGGGCGGAAGCCTGCCCGGGCTGAGGCTGTCGCAGCAGGGCAACCAGGCCATGCTCAACCACCTCATGGCCAGCACCGACAACAACGAGCCCGACGACCAGTTCTTCGACATGCTGGTCAAGTGCCAGGTATAGCAGAGGATCCTTACTTAAGCCAGACTAGGCAACGTTGTCAAGTCCATTAATCACCCTCTGAGGGATAGTGTTCGCCTAGTGTACGGGATAGTGGGATAGTGTACGCACTAGGGCTGTAACGATACACTCAACTCACGATTCGGTTCGTATCCCGGTTTTTGACCTACGGTTCGATACACCCCACGATTTCTCATTTGCCAATGTTATAAAATAAAATTATGAATAAAACTATGACAGATTGTGGGTAAAATAGGTTACAAGAGGCTACAAATAATTTACAGTTTTAAAAAAATATTATGTTATGATGATTTGAAGCTTGGAAGCACCATCACTTGATATCATGTGGTAGTTTTCTGGACTGATGTGTGTCAAAACTTTGAAAGGGTATATCTCGATACTGGCTCCTTGTATCACGATACAGTATTGTGAGTCTGTGTATCACGATTTCTCGGTTCGATACAATATCGTTACAGCCCTAGTACGCACGCATACTAAGCCCCCTTGCATTGCCTTGCATGCCTACGGTGAACCCGGTTTGAGTTCGGCCTGGGTCCTTTGCCAGCCCCGCCCCGTCTCTCTCCCCCACTCTCTTCCTGTCATACTCTCGACTGTCCTATAAGTAATAAATGTACAAAATCCCTTTAAAAAATGTTGATCGTCTTCCCAAGTAATCAGTCGATGCTTTAATGGCTACTTTTACATGAGACATTTAATTCAGAATGAACTCACTTTAATTCTGAATAAAGCTTAATTTAGCTTGACTTCAACAGACATTTAATACAAATGAGAAAAGACAACAGGTATTTCAGGAGGCAGGTCTTAGTCATGTGGCATAGAGAGTAATTTTGTTTTGGTTTCCCATTGGTGTTCATCAATCAAAAGAGTTGTGCCAATCTCTGAACTTCAACAGTCTCACTGTTACGGTTTTCAGGCTGGACAGAATGGTGCCGCTGCCAATCCTGCGCCAGTTATGTTCTGAACTAAAGTGCTTGCCTGTAAAACAGAACTTTTCCCTATGTGACCACTTGTTAACTGGAGGACACTGCTGTTGTCACAGAAAAAAAAGTATTTTTGGGTTTGCGTAGCCAATCAACTTTCTGGTTTCCGAGCATTCCGACTTGTCACATGAACACACCAGCCGGCTCGAGATTGGGTGCGGGAACAGACAGCGGCAAGGTTCTGTTGGCCCGACTGCACTTTAGGCATGTCGTATACCCTCAGTAAAAATGTCTACCCAAAACATCTGTTTCCTTCTCCGTCCTCCCCCTCCCTATAGTGTAGCTAGCCTACTGTATGCAGAGTGTACATTCAGAGTGTACATGCAGAGTGTATTTAGAGTGTACTGTATGTACATGCGGTACCCTCATTTCGCCTGTCCATAGACAGCGCTTTACTAACGTTACTGATGTCCTCCTTCTCTCCGCTGTGTTTTCTGACCTTTGTTTCTTTCTTCTGTTTACCTACCTTACTACTGTTTTAACATGCTACTAGTTTCACTTTGTGTACTGTTAAGTGTCCTTGGGTACCTTGAAAGGTGCTACAAATAAAATGTATCATCATTATCATTCTGCAGGGCTCACGTTTGGATGACCAGCGGTGTGCGCCCCCTCCGCCCCCCAGCAAAGGCCCCACGGTGCCGGATGAGGACTTCTTCAGCCTGATCATGCGCTCCCAGGCCAAGCGCATGGACGAGCAACGCGTCACCCTGCCCGCCAGTGCCAGCTGCCACCAGCTGTAGGGACTCGGGACTGTTAGCCAGTGTGGGGGTGTAGGTGCGATGATGACGATAGATGATTCCCTTACCAGGCCACGGAGCAGGCACGGCCCAGGGTGCAATTTGTTTAGAAACCAGCAGGGGGGAGGTATGTGTCTGTTTTAAGCAACATCATGGACTTGTATAAAACCATGATTAATCACACCCAGGGCACGGGTGTGGGGGAGATTCATTTGTGCCCATCAGGCATGGTACAACACTGCCCAACCACCACACAACCACAGACAAACGGACTGATTAGATTGATCCATGCCCTTGCCAAGTTCCACTGCCCCACTTTACAAACAGACTCTTATGCTCATATTCTGCGTATGCATTGCTACCTACTGCTCCACTACAGAAACCGAGACAGTTTGTATTCAGCAAGTGTGCAATGAGACCCAAAACTAGATTGGGGTGCACAAGCTGCTGACTGAGGAGGTATAGGTCGGATGAATTTCAGAGCTACAAGATTTCAGAGGAAGTTGAAGTGGAAAATGTTATGAAAATGAAATCTTGTCTTTTAATGTTTTTTATTTTGACGTCAAACTCAGGTCCCATCTTTTGACTTTCATTTCTGAACAGTCCTGTATTGCAACAGTGTTCAGGAAACTGGTCAGTCAGTTTTCACTCGCTTATTTTCATATTCACTGCCTAGTATTTCACTCTTTACCCTAAGTGTATCTTTAGATACATGACTGCAGTTTTTGTTTGTTTGTTTGTATTTATTTTTGTTAATCTTGTTTTCATCCACTTACTTTTGCGTGTAAATTGTATACTGCCACTCCTTTGCTCTTATTGTTTTTAATCCCCAACATATCTGTGTAGATTTTAGACGGGTACTGTGCTCTGTAACTCTATTTTTTTAATTGTTTATATACTATGTTTTAGCAGAGAGAAAATTATATGATGTATTTGGTAAAAGAATGGCCTCCATCATGTGTAGCACCTGATATCCTTTTGTATGTAATGTTTCGAATCACATTCAATGGGGAATAAAAACCTCATTTGTGTACACAAGTGTTATTATTTTGGTTATTATTTTGGTGGCATGATCAATTCGTACAAATGACATACTCTGTGGAGTTGCATGAATCGTTTGCAGCTAATGTTGCAGGGGAATGAAAGGACCAGAGAATTAAACTTGAATTCTTAGTATATTTATTTTTTTAGACGCACCAGTCTCAGAATACAGTAAGGCACTCACTGAAAACAAAGAAAAGTGACTACGACCAGTGTGTTCAACGTAATGAAAATAATACTGTAAATCAACAACACGCACACATACACACACACCACACCACACAGTTCACACACTTCCCCACTCTCTCTGAAGAGAACATAAAATAAACATAGAAACGTAATAAAATTAACAAAGTAACATTCTACTCATGTATACATGATGAGTAATATGTCACACCCTGATACATTGTGGTTAACACTTTCCTATTCAGTCAAACCAGTGTTTTCTGCCTTCAATGTTCACATTTTTATTATCCCCAGGTTTAACATATTAAAACTTGGCACTTCTTTGGTTTGGAGTTGCATGATGTCCACAAGTACAGTATCTTGATTGATATGTCACAGCATAATTGACAGAATGTGCTTTTGAATTGTCCCGAGTTTGGGCAGACACCATAGGACATTATCTGACTTCACTATGTCAATCATCCTGTCGGTGTAGAGACTGCAGTTGCCCATGCCAACCGGGGGTCAGATCGCCATTGCTCATGTTTGGTCCACTGTCTCTTGCACAGACTTACAAAAAACTAAATATGTCTCTAACTCCACACCTTATAGTTCTAGAACGGGACCAGCGTCAGGGCCAGATTAAGATTACCTGGCGCCTCTCGGCTACAGATGTGTGGGGCCCCTCAGCTTCATTGTGGATTGTGGAATTGCTCCTTGCCCCTGTTCTGATATTGCCTCTGTGCTGCCAATGATTTAAAATACTAATTTGCGGGGAAAACAAAGGATGAAGCTATATAGGCCTATGTAACAGAGTTGAAAATGCTGTTGAGAAATATATAGTTTTTATGAGTTTTGCCATTATTGAGCAGAATATTGTTCGTTGGAGACACCCTGTGGCACTTCGGAGAACTGCAGGTCTGTTGCGTTTTGACCCTCTGGGGTTCCCGTAGCCGAGTCAGAAAAGCGATTCCCTGGCTCGGGTAAGTTTACTATTTAATGTGCTCTGTTTTCAATTATTGTTTCCTCTTCGTAAAATGCAATGTAAACTGTGCACTTGATGTATCTTATTAATGATGTAATTGTGTACACGCTGTGGGGATATGCAGGAAATTTACTAAGTTGTAAAGAAAGTTATTTACATTTTCTATTAACCACGAGGATCTTTTGGGAGATTAGCATCTTCCTACACCTGCAGTAGATGTGTTAGCATAGTGTTCGTTTTGTGGATGAATTATGCAAGTATGCATGAGAATTCACATCATATTTACCTCTACTATGTATCACTGTTATATGGCACTGTATATGCATGTATTCTGGTGGCATGGTACTTTAGAATTCTGAATGTTTGATCGGTTTTCCGAACCGCAATGATTCCATGCCTGAGCATTCTGCTTGCCTCTCTCCCTCTCTGGAACTATGACGTTGCATACGGTTCTTCGTGAAATTAATGTTACTTTTATTTTTATTGTACAGATGCTGCAGTAATGCCCATTCTGATCTGTTAAGGTATGTCTCCAGTGGTGAATTGTATTTTGTTTCATTGCTGTGTTAAAATGTTTGGAGTCAAAAGAAAAGCGATTCCCTGGCTCGGATGCTGCAGTAATGCCCATTCTGATCTGTTAAGGAAATAAACTGCCGTCCAAAGAAAGTCCGCCTCCTGTGCCTGCTTGAGTCCGTTTCACTGGTGCCGTGACCTGTCGATCATCTGGATCAGCCTGACGCCGATCACCGTGGATGCTGCCTGAGTTTCCAGCTCAAGTGTGCGAGATCAAGTTTGGTCAGAGTTGTTTTCATATATCTCATATTACTGTTTTTTTCCCTCTTTGTTCTTTCTATTTTTTTCTTTCCTCTTCTTCTCTTTTGATTTAAACACAACGCAGATATCAGTATGGCAGAGGGAGCGGATCATAGTGATGAGCCAAATATGTTCAATACTCCTGTTTTGCAAATGGGTAGGGGTGGTTTGGGTCTGTGGCAGCGGAGTGTTAGTGGTGTTGTGGGACATGGGTTGGATAGGAAAGAGGTGGGTTTTTCTCCATTAGTAGCTGACAGCGGTAGGGGAACAGGGTTAAGTTGTAACCTGGGTGGTCAGGCCAGTGTAACGGACTCAATAAAGCAGCAGGAGGCGGACCTTCGTTGGACGGCAGTTTATTTCCTTAACACATGAGAATTGGCATTACTGCAGCATCCGAGCCAGGGAATCGTTTTTCTGGCAACATTTTAACAGCAATATAACAAAATACAATTTCCAACTGGAGACATACCTTAACACATGAGAATTGGCATTACTGCAGCATCTGTACAATTAAAATAAAAATGGCATTACATTCATGGATCGTCATCTTTGCAACATTGCAACATCATCGTCCCAGAGTGGGACAGAGGGGCAAGCGGAATCCTCAGGCATGGAACCATTACGTTCGGAAAACCGATCAAACATTCGGAATTCTTAAGCACCCATGCCGTCAGAATACATGCATATACAGTGGAACATAATAGTAATACATAGTAGATGTAATCAGTCACACACACAAGCTCTGATTCTCACACTGCTACGCAGACAGACTCACAAGTCACAGTACATGTAAAATCAGACAAAGAGCCTGAGTTCTTCAGAGGTGCCGCTTCTGACAAGTACCCTGTCCAGGACTGGATTGACATAATGAAAGCTTATCTCAGAAAACAGAGATGTCCTGTGGAAGAGCAGGCTGAAGAGATATTGGGGAAGTTAATGGGCAAAGCAAAAGATGTTGTGAGAGTTGCCCTGCGTAGTGATTCGAGCCTAAACGTGAGACAGAAACCTGAGCTCATCTATGATATGCTCATGCAGTATTTCAGTGACTCTTCATCATGCCTCCCGCTGGCAGACTTTTACTCCACCTTACCTAAACCCGGGGAGAGTCCAGTCGACTATTGGCTGAGAGTGAACAAGGCCGCTGAGCTGGCTGCTGATGGTCTCCGCAGACAAGGCAGAGGTATGGAGAACCAAAGTGAGGAGGTGGCACGCATGTTTGTCAAGCACTGTTCAGACCCCGAGCTCTCCTCAATCTTTAAGTGTAAGCCTATTCAGGAGTGGAATACAAAAGACATCCAGTTGAGAATTGATGACTATCAGAGAGAGCAGCGATCCTCTGGCAAGATACGTAGTGATGCGCAGGTAAAGAGTCACACCGCCACTCTTGTTGACATGCAGCACGATGCAGCATTATACAGTCAGCCCTTGCCTGGTCAGAGTCATGCTCAGTACTCCACCCCCCACAGTCTCTCTCCCCCGCCAGCTGCCGCTGTTGCTAGCCCTACTTATCACATGCCGTGCCCCCCTCCCATCACTGCTCAGAGTCAGATATATCCCCCCAGTCAGACGCACTGCCCACCCATGTGTTCTCCCACATCAGCTGTGTTTCAGAACAGTCAGGCGTCAGAGGATAGTATTCTGAATCGCATGGTGGCCATGATGGAGCAGATGATGAATACAGTACAGAGACGTGGTGGTCCCCCCCGTGGTCGTGGATTCCAAGGTGGCCGTCGTGAGAAGGCCTGCCGTGTCTGCAATGACAGTAAGCACTCAACTGTCACCCACTGCAAGTCAGAAAGACTGTGCTTTAACTGCTTCGCTCCTGGTCATACGAAGGCAGCATGCAACATGCCTGCCCCAGAGCCCCGGCCTGCGGGAAACTAGATGGCCTGTATTCGATGGGAGGCAGTATGGGTCGTAATTCAAACTCCCGCTCTGATGATTACTCTGATGCAGAAAACATTTATGCAGCTTGCAAGCTCTCATGCACTGACTCTAAGAATGTTATCTTTCAGAACACTCAAGTTGTAAATGGCAGCGACAGTCTTTTCTACACTCCTGTGATTGTTAGCAAAACAGTGACGCTGAATGCTATGCTTGACAGTGGCTCCATGGCCTGTACCATCAGCGAAGATGCTGTGACGAGACTTAGAGAAGCAGGGGTGGTAACATCGAAAGACCATTTCAGCACAGATGTCGTACTGATTGGCTGTGGGGGTCGTCGTGTCAAACCTGAGTCAGCTGTGCATGTGCAGATGGAAGTGTATGGCTGCAAAATTGAGGTACCCACTCTTGTTGTACAAGGCCAGCATGATGACTTGATTCTGGGCACTAATGTCATAAAACACATTCTCCAAAAATACAAGAACTGTGATGCCTACTGGAAGGCTGTGTCGGCACCCTGCCCTGCTGGAGACACAGAGTCTGAGCGCTACCTGTCCATGCTAGCGGGTCTGGACCGTTGGAGAGGTGAGGATGTCCCCTACAGAATAGGCACTGTCAGGAGCAACTCAGCTGTGTGCCTGGAGCCTGGCCGTGAGTACCTGCTATGGGGAAGACTACCCAGGTCTACTGCAGTGTCCCCTGGAAGCACAGTTATGACAGAGTTAACGACATGCCGCTCAGCTCCAAGAGGTGTTCTCGTTGCGAGAATGGTCACGTCGCTATGGCAAGACAGATGGGTCCCAATAAAAGTCATCAACACCTCTGACAAGTCCGTCCTGGTCAGACGAAATGCCAAATTGGCTGATGTTTTCCCTTGCATTGCACTGGAGGACATGGACGACACCACCACTGACGTTCCCCTGGCCAGTTGTTCCCTCAGAACTGCCACTGCAAACGTTGAGTGCTCTGCTGACAATAAATTACGATCAGTTGGATTGACTGACATTGACTTAGCCCCCTGTGATGTAACTGAGCAGTGCAAGGACAAGCTGACGGACTTAGTTGTCCGCTATAATGATATCTTCTCACGCCACCATCTCGACTGTGGAGAGGCAACAGGCTTCGTTCATCGCATTCACCTGTCAGATCACCGGCCATTTCGACTCCCATTCAGGCGGGTTCCGCCAAGCCAGTATCAGAAGCTTCGTCAGGTGCTGAATGAAATGGAGGAGAAGGAGATAATCAGGAAATCCACCAGTGAGTACGCATCTCCTCTAGTGCTGGTGTGGAAAAAGAACGGAGATCTCCGTGTCTGCACAGATTTTCGCTGGTTGAACAAGCGCACTTTTAAAGATGCGCACCCCTTGCCTCATCAGGCCGACTGCCTGGGTGCTCTCGGTGGCAATGCACTTTTTAGCACCATGGACCTTACGTCCGGGTTTTACAATATGCCACTTCATGAAGACGACAAGAAATACTCTGCCTTTACCACTCCAATGGGCTTATACGAGTACAATCGCTTACCACAAGGTCTATGCAATAGCCCTGGCAGTTTTATGCGTATGATGACGTGCATTTTTGGAGACCAGAATTATTTAAGCTTGCTTTGCTACTTAGATGACCTGCTGGTCTTTGCCCCTGATGAAGCAAGTGCTCTGGAACGCTTGGAGATGGTGTTCAGCAGGCTGCGTAGTCACAATCTCAAGTTAGCCCCCAAAAAGTGCTTTTTCCTACGAAAATCTGTGAGGTTCCTTGGGCATGTCGTAGATGAGACTGGTGTATCCACTGACCCCAGTAAGATTGAGGGGATCATGAAGATGTCACGTGGGGACCTGATGGAAGCAGATGGAGTGACTCCCTCAGCAAAACGGATCAGATCCTTCCTGGGGATGGTCAATTACTACCAGCACTTCGTGCCAAATTACTCTGCCATTGCCAAGCCCCTCTTCTCTCTCTTGTCTGGTCAGAAGTGCAAAAGAGGCAGGAAAACAACGACAAAAGCCAGAACCCAGAGCAGGAGGTTGAGTGCTGTGGACTGGACTGGTGAAATGGAAGAAGCGTTCCAAAGTTTGAAACAGTCACTGGCCGAATCAGTTGTCCTGGCCCACCCTGATTTCAGTCGCCCCCTTATGCTGTCTGTCGATGCTTCCCTGGATGGCATAGGAGCTGTGCTGTCTCAGATAAAGGAGGGAGAGACCAGGGCGAGACCCATTGCCTTTGCCAGTAAATCACTGTCACAGTCACAGAAGAATTACCCAGCACACCGCTTAGAGTTCCTGGCCATGAAGTGGGCTGTCACTGATAAGTTCAGTCATTGGCTAAAAGGTCACAGGTTCACAGTGTGGACAGATAACAATCCGTTGACTCACATCATGACGAAGCCGAAACTGGACTGCTGTGAGCAACGCTGGGTTGCCAAGTTAGCCGGCTACAACTTTGACATTAAATACGTTCCTGGCCCAAAGAATGTGGTGGCTGATGCCTGTAGCCGTCCGCCTTTCGTGAAGGAGAGAATCAGTTGCAGGCTACTCCAGGAGCCATACAACAGTCTGCTGTCTGAAGTCCAGGGAGTGACATGCGGCTCTGTTCAAGACACCTTCCGCAGCTCCAGTCATGACGATTCACATCAAGGTGTTGGCCAGGTTGACACATCCCCTTTTACAGCCCCTTTGCATGTCCAGACCATGTCCGTTGGCACAGACGAAATGTCTGCCTTTCTGCAGTCGCACAACCAATGGGAGACTGGGGCTAGAACACGTGCTATTGAGGCCCTCCATCATGTGCCGCAACTGATCCCTGATGGGCAAGATTCATTACCTGCTTTCACGGAGGCGGAGCTGCGTGATGCGCAACTTGGGGACAGAACTCTCTCGCGTGTCCTGCACTACGTGGAACGACGTCGCAGACCCTCCAGGAGAGAGCGAGCATATGAATCAACTACAGTCATACGGTATTTAAAGCACTGGGAGAAACTTGTCTTAAGTAATGGAATACTTTACAGACTGTCAAGGGACCAAGTCACAAAGTTCAAGCGTCACCAATATGTTGTCCCAGGCTCTCTTAAAGCTGACGTCCTGAGGGGTGTCCATGAGGATGCTGGTCATCAGGGACAGTTCAGAAGTCTCGGGCTTGCCAGGCAGCGGTTCTTTTGGCTCAGTCTCGATAGGGATGTGAGAGACCATGTCCGCAATTGCAAACGTTGCATTGTCAGCAAGACAGCTGAACCTGTTGACAGGGCCCCCCTGGAAAGCATTACTTCTACCAGGCCACTCCAACTGGTCTGTATCGACTTCTGGTCGGCTGAAGATTCTCACAACAAATCTGTTGACGTTTTGGTCATAACTGACCATTTTACCAGATTAGCCCAAGCTTTTGCCTGCCGAGACCAATCAGCCAAGCAGGTAGCGAAAGTCCTCTGGGAGAAATATTTCTGTGTGTATGGTCTCCCAGAGAGGATCCACAGCGACCAAGGACCAAGCTTTGAGAGCGAGCTGGTCGCGGAGCTTTTACAGCTGTCTGGGGTGCGCAAGTCTCACACCACCCCATACCACCCCATGGGAAATGGCAGTGTGGAACGTTTTAATAGAACTCTTGGCAACATGATCCGCGCCCTTACCCCAGACAACAAAGTCACTTGGCCAAGACGACTTCAGACACTGACATTCATGTACAACAGCACAGTTCATGAGACGACAGGGTATGCCCCTTTTTATTTAATGTTCGGACGTACTCCACGCTTGCCTGTTGATGTGCTGTTTCGTACAGTCTTGAACGATCCTGATGTAGTCAGTTACGACAAGTATGTTGCGTCCCTAGAGAAAGATCTGAAGGACGCCATGTTGATAGCACAGGAACATGCCAAAAAGGAACAACAACGTCACACAGTGCTCTACAACAGACGGGTGAAAGGCCCAACCATTGCTGTAGGTGACCGTGTACTTGTTGCAAACAAGAGAGAAAGAGGGAAGAGAAAGGTGGCGGATCGATGGGAATCAACCATCTACACTGTTGTAAACATAAATAGTGACACTCACACTTACAAAATTCAGGACACGATCACTGGACAGGAGAGGGTCGTCCACCGTAACCTGTTGATGCTGGTGAATTTCCTGCCCGTGGGTGGCACAAGCACTCCTGATTCCTCACCCTCTCCTCAGTTCTCAGATTCACATGGGGCCTCATCTGCTGTAGAGAACAGCTCCTTGCATAGCGAACATGCTGAATATCCTGGCCATGACTCTACTCTGGAACTTCAGGTGCACAGCGACAGTGCGCAGCAGTCGACTGTCCCAGAGCCGACGAACAGTGCGAGAAGAACTGTCGAATGGATTGCTCAGTCGCCCTTCCCGGAGAGCTTGCATGGGAGATCAGAGAGTGAAGGAGTCTCTAGTGACATGGAGTTGAGTGTGGACTGCACAGAAGATCAGTCCGTTGCCCCCATCTATACACCGGCACCTGACACTGGCAACACTGTTGCTACCGGTGACTCAAGAAAAATGTCCATTAATTGTGGCTCAGATGCAGAGACGTTCACGCACACACACAATGACAGGGAGTCAGTAACAACGCACAGGTCCGATGTTAGTCACACACAGAGTGACACAGTAGCTTCAGGTCCGTTGTCTAACAATCCCAGTTTCCCCACACGGCTGAGATCTAGGTTTGGTCGCATTATCAAACCAGTTAACAGACTGATACACACAATGTCACGACAGGCCATTTCTCACACACACCCCTTAGTGCAGACCATTTCTAGGTCCTCTGTAGCTTAGTTTTCCCCACTGTGGATTATGAACTCTATGTCTTATTCCACTTCTTTTTTTGTTTTGTTTTGTAGTGGCCTTGGAGAAACAGAGGGGGTGGGTCTTGTGGGGTGTAGAAGGCACCCTGCTGCCAGTTGATTGGTGGGATTCTTTAATCTTCCTCCATGTCATCCTCCTTGGATACCTTGTGGTTGGCTGCCCTAGTTTTTGGCGACCCTCCTTACGGTGTGTAGATTTCCCTCTGCATGTAGTTTATGGCTGCTGCTCTAATTTGGCAAAATTCAGGGGAGGTGGGTGTAACAGAGTTGAAAATGCTGTTGAGAAATATATAGTTTTTATGAGTTTTGCCATTATTGAGCAGAATATTGTTCGTTGGAGACACCTTGTGGCACTTCGGAGAACTGCAGGTCTGTTGCGTTTTGACCCTCTGGGGTTCCCGTAGCCGAGTCAGAAAAGCGATTCCCTGGCTCGGGTAAGTTTACTATTTAATGTGCTCTGTTTTCAATTATTGTTTCCTCTTCGTAAAATGCAATGTAAACTGTGCACTTGATGTATCTTATTAATGATGTAATTGTGTACACGCTGTGGGGATATGCAGGAAATTTACTAAGTTGTAAAGAAAGTTATTTACATTTTCTATTAACCACGAGGATCTTTTGGGAGATTAGCATCTTCCTACACCTGCAGTAGATGTGTTAGCATAGTGTTCGTTTTGTGGATGAATTATGCAAGTATGCATGAGAATTCACATCATATTTACCTCTACTATGTATCACTGTTATATGGCACTGTATATGCATGTATTCTGGTGGCATGGTACTTTAGAATTCTGAATGTTTGATCGGTTTTCCGAACCGCAATGATTCCATGCCTGAGCATTCTGCTTGCCTCTCTCCCTCTCTGGAACTATGACGTTGCATACGGTTCTTCGTGAAATTAATGTTACTTTTATTTTTATTGTACAGATGCTGCAGTAATGCCCATTCTGATCTGTTAAGGTATGTCTCCAGTGGTGAATTGTATTTTGTTTCATTGCTGTGTTAAAATGTTTGGAGTCAAAAGAAAAGCGATTCCCTGGCTCGGATGCTGCAGTAATGCCCATTCTGATCTGTTAAGGAAATAAACTGCCGTCCAAAGAAAGTCCGCCTCCTGTGCCTGCTTGAGTCCGTTTCACCTATTATAAAATAAACAATGATAGTTGTTTATCAACTGTTTTGCCATTGTGCATGGGCCCTTACTCCATTATGTGTGGCTCTTGTACAGTTGATGGGCCTAAGCAGGTATAGCCTACTAGGCTACCATAGTCTGACTGGGCAAACCACTTTTATGTCATTTCCAGGACATCTTTTTTAACCTACCGTAATGTTTAACACATGAAAGGTCACCAATCATCTAATTCCGTCATTTTTTACTAACAGGTGTTTCACCTCCTTTGGGCTCATTTCCCATGTTAGGTCTTTCCCCCTGTTCAGCATCTGACTCGTTTCCCGCTGCATCGGGTGCATTGTCATTGTCCATCTCTTCTCTCTGCTCAGGGGACTCTGTTGCCACCGTCGGATTATCCTCGATCTGTTGAGGTTGATTTAGATCTCCGGGCACAAGTGCCTCTTCATTGTCATCTTCTCCTCCGCTGTCATCGTCATCCTGGGTCATCTGCTCAGGGTGCCCTGTTGCCTCCGTCGGATTATCCCTGATCTGTTGTTGATGTTGAATTTGATCGCCGTGCACAGGTGCCTCTTTATTGTCATCCTCTCCTTCGCTGTCCTCCTCGCTGTCATCGGCATTCTGGGTCATCTGCTGCGGAGCGGCTACAGGTGGTAAGGGGTGGGGGCTCTGGCTTCCCCATCTCCGGAGTAGGGCTCCAAGGACTATAGGCACCTGTTATGAGTACAGCGCATTACGCACGGGTGGCATTTTAGGTGTGGATGGTGGGTGCATGTCCATACCACTTCTGAGATAAACCTAGGTCGTCCCCACCACTTTTTTCACAAACATAATGCAAAAAACAGCATACCCAGACAATTTGTCATATTAACGTCCCCACCGCTTTCCAATCCAAGCCAGTGCATATTTATTTGGCATTATTACGCATTGCTTTATATGTGTCAATTAAATCACACACGTACACGAACTTGTGTCCATGTGCATATGAATTGTGCATGGGTTTATTCTGCCATGTGAAAGGGTAGGCCCTACTTACCAAAACAATAAACAATATGGTGAGACCGAGCTTTACAAGGTCCTCAGGCGGAGCATGTTTTAAAATCAGCAGGGGTGCCCATAATCCATGCATTTTGTAGCACTTGGCACAAGGATCATCCTTAGAGAAGAAAAGAGATAAACGTTAATAAGCAGTGTTTAGGCCTAGTGCTGGGTGGTTGACTGACCACCAAAGGCCAAAGTTTACAAATGCTTTGCGCGCCTACCTGTCCTGTCATACTTTGCTTTACCGAATCATATCTGAGCATGTCCGTGTAGTCAACCCACTCATCGTCTTTTCCCGTTGAAAAAGACACAAATTGAAAGACAGTTACAACTAGCAGTGGTAGTGTATTCTTAGCCATTGTTTTAGGTGCAACGGGAACCAAAACGAAACAGAAAGTGTCAAATCTCGTGGGCGGTCCAATGCCACTCCGGCGACAGTTGCGCTATTAAAAGCGATTGGCTGGCAAACACTGGTCACGTTCGTGGCGGCGCATGCAGAAGCAGTGGAGTAGCCTATGCGTACTCCATCATTTCAATGCATTCTGTAAAATTTTCAAACTAACCAGAATGCCAGAGAGGAAGCGTCGTAATAACGCACTGCGCGTGCGCTTTGTGCAGACAGCTTCTGCATGCGCCGTCACGAATATTCCCACAGAGATAGTTTGGTCCAAGTCCAGGTGCTAAACACTGAATTGAAGACAGCATTATCAAACGTAGGCTATGTGATATCTAAAATATGTGTCATAGCCTATCATGTGCAATTTATATGTATTGTCTATTTTGTAGCTATACATGTTTAATTAGTAGCCTGGGCCTACCCTACATCCAGGGCTGCTGACAGCTTTGGCTGGGCCCAAGCTTTGTCAAAAAATATTTTTTTTGGCCACCGTTGTTCAGCAGAACTGTTGCAGAAGTGATGCTTCGGGGTACATTTCAATATAGCCTACTTCCTCGTGCTGTGTCCTCGAGCATCTTGCCTCAAGTCTCAATGGCATCAAGGAGGACATCAAGCTATATACGTAGGATGTAGGAGAGAGGACAGGGGAGGGAGGCAAGATGCTGCCGAAGCCAGGCAGTGCACGTGGTGCCTGATTCTTCCATCCTCCCTTGATTCCTTCCGCCTCTGTGTCCCACACAGGAGGAGGAATGAGAACACAGGAACCGAGGAATTGAGGGTGTTTAGGGCAGAGGAATTATAACCATGTATTGGACACCCAGTCTGTCTCAATGTAGCAGGGTCTAAGAGCTATAATAAAATACTGTTCCATCTTTACTTAACTTATCTTTACTTTTATATTTCAGGACATTGAACATTAATGAACATATACATACATACAGGTACATGCTGTATGTAAATGTGGCATATTATAGCCAAAAGGCTCATTTCCATCTGTTGTCCAAAATAGGCAGGCTAGATGTTTACAAGCAAAGAGATTAAAATAACATAATAATCCATTATTCCATCCAAATTTACTGACTTGTTCCGTTTGTTGTGTCCAGCAACAAACCAACGGGACCAAAAACATAACCTCCTCGGGGGTGGTAATAATTAATTAGTATAAGTACATAAAATCAACCACGTTTGACAGCTGCATTATGTATTATGACCTACTTTCTACAGGTTAGCAAACTGAACGATGATGTGCAGCCTGACTTACCAGGGGATCTTGGCAAAAGCCAGATAAAGACCCTCATGTTTAAGTACTGGAGTACTAAACACAAATCTAAACCCAGAATGAGGGACAACTGAGGTTCAGATGTGATGTCATTGTAACAAGATCATAACTATTCCTGATGAGACTTACTTACTGTATGACTTGGACCTTTGCCCTTTTGTGTCGTGTCTAACACAAAAGTAGGCCCCTACCAACTTTCACCAGCAGATGGCCTCCTTCCTCTTCACTGCACTGTAATACCAGGCCACCCGGGTTTGCAGTAGACCACCTCTCCAACGCCTCTCAGTCAAATCATTGCCATAGCTGCTAGCAGGACGCCATATAATATGATCGCAAGACCACCACCAACATCTACCTCAACACGCTACACGACAGTATACGTAGATGCTGTGAACGGAATTGAATTATGCAATGGACTTTCCTGGTTGGACTGGTCTGTTCCATGGTAATTAATTCAAGTTGTACTGAACACCTCGACAAAGGCAAATTATTTACAAATTATTGGCACACCTGGCTAGTGGTTAATTTATCTGTAGGCCTACACACTTTCTTTTCTGACCTTTGCTGGAAAACCTCACCTACTTTTCTCTGAACCTCAGAAGTGAAAATCATGATCACCTTCAGTGAGGCCCAACGCTGTGAGAGTAGATCACAGAGACATGTACCTGTAGGATACATGGGTCTCTATGAGGGCAGATCTCTTCACAGGTCTCTGAGGAGGATTTTCTTAGTGTCCCCTTGGTGCTCATCACCCTCAGTGCTTGACACTTAAGTGTCATCTTCAAAAATTAACAAATTACCATTCAATGACGATGTTAATATGCAACTGGTTTGCTATAATTTCTAAAAAAAAAAAAGAAAAAAGAAAAATAAGTAGATGTTCGAGGTTTTGTTTCTTTAGAATTGTATTTATTAAAAAAAACAATATCAAGTTACAGTTTTGTATTTCTTAGAAATATTAACATAAATATCACTCACATGAGATACGGTATACCACCTTGTATTGCAATATATACTGTATATATGCATATACATTTTCTTTACCGCCCAAAATGGGTTCACAATTACATTTAAAAATAAAATAAAATAAAATAAAGCTTCTTTGAGCTACAGAACACATCGCATGGATGTAGAGAGGGCAGTTCTGGAGAACTTCACAGGTCGTAAGCAGGTTAGGCTGCTGATTTTCCATTTCTGCGAAAAGAGGAAATATTATGTTTTAGTCATGGAATAGCTAACTTTAAGACGACATTGTCATTGGTTATGTATTGATTATTCAATAAGTCTATGCAATGGTGTATAATGCCAGTGTGAAAAATTGCTTACTTGAATGTCTTCATGGCGTCCTGCACCCATTTTTCAGCTCGATCGGCACAGAAGACTTTGCCACTAACCATTGTGAACCTGGAGAAAAAGGGGGAGGATATGTCAGCTGTAGCCTACACCATCAAAAATGCTGTTAAAGTTTCAAACGTAGAGTAAAAGGTCATCGTAGTAAAAACCCTCTCATGTCATTATGCAGTTACTAAGCATGAATGCTCTACACACTGATCAATACGACTCCTATATTGCTTGCTATGGTGAGCAGATATACTGCAGTTCAGTTCCCCTGCTGTCAGTGTCACAGTAAAACTGCTGTTTACATTGGTCAGGTAATGAAAGCACTTCCTTCAAATCACAGTAGCTACAGTATGCAGGCCACACCTCAGACAATGGGGAAGTATGTGACACCTGTAATCCCCAGCAGGACTAGTGCCAGAGCTCTGCTATTGCTCCCATAACAAGACAGTGATGTCAACTCACTTGACTGCATCAAGGCGGCACCTTCCAGGGCGATCCACAGTGTAAGAGACGATCTTCTCCACAGGTAGAGGATGCTGGAAATATTGTGAGCAGCATGCCGTAGTAGGAGGTTTAGCTGGTTCTGCAACACATAAATTATCACATTAGAATGCATTCATTTCATTTGCCATGTCGCATATTTCAGAGTTGTAAACATATCAGACGAGATAGATGGTGTTGAGGTTTAGTCTACACACTCAGCAGGCTGATGTGAAAGCGCGTGTCCTACTTACTGGCTTCCCCCACGGAGGTCAGGGCGAGCAGAAGACAGAGGAGAGCACAGAGAGACAACATAACCTTGGCCATGTCTTCAAGTCAGGCAAAGGCAGACGCTTCACACACAGATGACTGCTGGATGTATGAATGAATGAGCTACAAGTTGCTCTTAGATCAGAAGGCTGATCGATAGATGATAGGTGGCACCTAGAGATGCAGCGGTATAAGTAGTTGCTATCGGGGAAAATCCTGCCTGGTCGGGTAAAGTTTCCACGGGGCAAACATCAACCACATAAGCCGCAACGTAGGCGTGTAAATTCCTGGTCTCTTGAACTGCCTGATTGACAGCTACGGCTGTGTGTGAGATAAGATCAGTAAATATTTGACTTGGTATGTTACAATTGTATTATTTTTTTATGATGAGTATTGAAGTATATTTTAATGAAGTGATGCCAAAATGGTAGATTGCAACATTCATGGCAATAGTTGGTAGTAGTAATTTCTAGATAGGCCTAGTACCTATTCATGGAAATATTGATTGCTCAAAACACATATCGGTAATAGGGTGATTCTCCAAATACATTTGGCGAATATTTTGAAAATTAACTATATATATACATACCTTCATACATAATAGGTATTTTATTTCACCCACGTACTTGACTTATTAAAGGGAACTTGGAAAAAATGAATCATCACAACCGATATATTTCATGAGAGGAATAAATATGTTTTGATTTTGTGATTTATGAAGTTTGTTGGTTGCAATTTGTGATCATCTAAAGCTATGGTAAAAGATAAAAGACTGCTAGCTAGCATGAGATTTTGGAGGAAAAGTGAGGAAATGTCATTTCCACTGCTAATTCCATGATGAAAATGGCATTTTCTTGTCCTGGTCTGGAAAAATACCAAAATTGTTGTATTAATTATCTAGCATGATCGCTGCCAACATCTTCAGTCATTGTCAGAATGTGAATACTAAGTATACCAATAGTTCAGTTTTCACGTTTCCTGAAATTGTCCAGGTCAAATTACAATTGGAGAATTGCCCAATTCCCTCAGTTGTAGAGTAACAGTTATTGTTTATATTCAACATTTACGAATAGGTACAGCACTCTCTCAATATCACTCAGCGACTCAAAATGTGTGTAGATTGTAATCTATCTTGTGGTTTGTGTATTTGGAGCACTGCAGCAGGCTTAGATGCTTCACAGTCTTGTCATATTTTGCAAGCATTTTGGAAAATCACTTGTTATTTCATTCCATAGTTGTGATGATAAATCATATTTTAGTGTTTTTAAATAGTATTTCAGTATTTGAATAGTTATAGGATATTTTAAAGACATTTAAGGTCAGCTTACAAAATTAAAGACAAACAAGTAAACATCTGAGAGCTTAAACAACTAGCCTACATTATCACAGAAAATACTAAATTACCCTAAATAGTAAAAAAAACATGTATGCTATTCTAACTTAGCTAAGGAACTCTGTAAATAATAAAATCTGAAATACAGCCCGGGTCAGAGTGGGATTCGAACTCGCAAACCCTCTGATCTTCAAACCAGCACCATAGCCACTAAGCCAAGCAACTGACTGCATTGTTACCCAGCAAGACGATATTTTAACTAAAAGTTTTCAACAACACAGTTTTTTGTTGAGAATGAAACCCTTAATTGACAACACCTGCTCTGGTTCTGGTCACTGATAGTGTTACGCCGTTAATGCACTTATGCACAATGTCATTCCAGTGGCTTATTTTTTAAACTGCTGTTATTCAAAAAATATAGAGTTGCCAAATGTTTCTTGAAATATGTCAGTGTGGGCTTTATGTGTATTTGTGGAAGCTACTTGACATCTTAATTTCCCTCTGGTTATCAATAAAGTGACTTTACTCTGTTCATTGAGTCACACCAGATGGGTGTTTATTAACCAGTTTAGTGTTCTGAGTCAGGCCACACAACACTTAGGCCTGATAATAGCATGTATTCTATTCTGTCGTATCCTCTCATGACACACATCCACTGTCATTTGGGTGATTATTCTCAAGACTTTTACAGTCAAATGAAGCTTCTGCAATAGCATGTTATAACAGACGCAAGTGACAAGTAAGAGGAAACAAACAAACCAAAATAAACAAGGATGGGGGTAGAGGACGTTATCAGACTCACTTTTTCTAAGTCTTTAACTCAGATTATTATATGGTTGTGACGTCATCTGTCGAATGCTCCATTCATTTCAACGGGGCCCCCCAACGTTCGGACGTCTGTTATTTTTCGATAACGGACGGGTTGGTCTATAACAGACCGCTGTCAATGGCAACAAGACTTTTCACTGCTAAAGCGACTTTTCAACAAGACTCTAATCAGCTGCTGTGATAGACAGCACCCGTTGTCCTGGCTACCGCTGTCAATGGCAACAAGACGTTCACTGCTAAAGCCAATGGCTTGTATACAAGTCAGTGGCTAAAGCGAATGTTTCATATCACTCCGCAGGGGGTCCGGTCTTTTGTCACTCTAATCAGCTGCTGTGATAGACAACACCTGTTGTCCTGGCTAGCCTACCTAGCTGTTGCCTAGCGGTGTTCCACAGACCACAACGGCACTGTTTTGTTTTGCGCAGCAACAATCTTAACATTAAATAGGTCTAAAGAAATGTCCCCGCATGTGTGAATCATTTAAGTATATCCATAATAAGCGGGTTAACTTTCGGCGAGTCGGTCGCTTTGTGGAATAGCAGCACTTCAGAGAGAACAAGACCCCTCCGCTCCGCGTCGGGGTCTAAAGATTCTCTCTGTGGTGCTGCTATTCCACGGTAGCGACCTTCTCGCCGAACGTTAACCCTTACGTAATGCACAGTTATCAGATTCACCTCTCTTAGTCTTTAGACTGTGTGTGTGATGTGCAGTGTTATCAGTGTAGAGCTTGTCATAATCCTCATTGTTCCTCATGGGAAATCCAACAGACGTAATAAAGACCTTTTGCCCTTTTGGCACGCATGCACGCAGGCACACACACACACACACACACACACACACACACACACACACACACACACACACACACACACACACACACACACACACACACACACACACATTACAGAGTAATAATGACACTCATGTTTCAATCTATGAAGTTAGTTGTGTTAAAATATTACCACTCATGTTTTTAAAAAAAATCATCACTGTTTAAGATGTGTCAGGTTTTATTTTTGCATCTGTAACTGTATTGTATTCCAATTGAACCTTCTGGATGTAATGAGAAAAGTTTCAAGAGTAACCCATGGGAAACTAGAAATGCCCTCGGACAGTGCAGTTCAGGAAGAAACATGGTCAGCAAGTGATTTGTTATTTCAGAAAATAAATAAGTGAGTAGGTAAATAAATGAATTAATAGCCTAAATAAATAAATGAAATGAAACCAACCGAGTTGTACAGTTGCATTATGTCAATATTATGACCTACTTTTTACAGGTTAGCAAACTGGATGATGATGTGCAGGCTGACTTACCAGGGACTCTTGGTAAACCCTTTACAGATGAAGGCCCTCATGTTGAATAAAGAGCACTAAACACGAATCCAAACTCCGAATGAGGGACAACTGAGGCGATGACAAGAGTGATGACACTGTAACAGGATCATAACTATACCTGATTATAGATTTAATATTTTTGAGGACAGCAGTAAACCATTTTAAAGGCTTTGATCTTTGGGGATCTTGGGGCCTCTTATAGAAGCTAGATTTCATTAAACGATTGAGATAAAATAAAAAGCAACTAACGGAAAAAAAAATCTAGCTTTGAGCAAGACAGTGTGTACGTATTTGAGTACCCCAACCACATTAGTAGGACGATCAGACTGCTGCCATTTTTCATTGATTTCCTCTCAATTAGTGTTGTTTAGTTACAGTAGAGGCAAATACTGTGAGTGTAATTAAAATGAAATAGTATGTATACTGGCAATTTGGAGTTTAAACATTTAAATGTATCAACCCCCCTTCTCCCCCACCTATATCCCCCCAACCACTTCCACAGTAAAAGTAGAACATGCACATCAGCATTTTCCGAGCCATCACATCACCAAAACCCTGTCATGAGAAGATGTGTGGGTCTGAGGGGGGGAAACTGCACTGTAAAAAGTCTTATGACCTATTTTGTGGTATAGCAGATTCACTTGCTCCCTCTGATATGTACCCCGAAAGCAAAACCATGCTCTTATGACCTAGAAAAGGCACGAGAGTTGGTGTGCAGTGATGCAGTGATGCGGTGGTGAACCTTTCATATGAACTCAATATTCCCGTCATTGCCACTAAAGAAGGGCATGCCAGTTTTTTTTTTAATTTGGATCAGATAATTTATTTTCTCATGACCTGACTTTGTTTACAGTAATCTCATTTCATGGATTGGTACTTGATACTTAACAATTGTCAGACTGGCTGTTTTGCGTATAGGCCCACACTACATCAATAAGGTTACAGATTCATATCTCTCTGTCTCTCTTTCAAACACACACACACACACACACACACACACACACACACACACACACACTGTCACAGACAAATACACACACACACAAACACAGACTTGGCACTTGATACTGATTCCAAGTGCATGTACTTTGTTGTTGTTTTATGTACATAGAAAGTCTGCGTCTGTTGCACTGTCACACACACATAAACATAGTCAAAAAGACACACTCAGGCACGCACACACACACACACAAACGTGTGTGTGCGCGTATGTGTGCAGTATGTGTAGATTACTAGAGTTGGACTCCACCGTCCCAATACACGCGACAGAATGTCACACTTCCTCACCACAGTAGATCAAGATCAAGATAACAGGAGCTCATTCATTCAGCACTGACTCTCCACAAACCCGTGTGCTGAGTACTACCCTGTACATCAGTGGTTCAAAACCTTTTTGAACAAACGCCCCCTTAACCTCATCATAATGCCCCCCAACGCCCCCTTGACCTCACCATAAGCCCCCAAACGCCCCCTTTTGTGCTCCTACACATCATCCTACAGCCTTGCCTGGGCCCAAGACAAAGTCAACTAATAGGGCCCTCACCAAGAACATGTAATGTGCAATATAATGAGGACCCAATTTTAGGCCCCAACACTTCCTGTGCCTGGGACAATTGTTATCTTTGCCCCCACCAACCCCACCCTCCCGCATGTTGGCTTCCCAGTCTACATCTATGACTGCAGCAGTCACTGTGTGCACTTAAGTAAAACTGCAAAACTGAGGTACAACAACAAACCAACAAAACTATTCTTGGGTCCTTTTCTCGATTCTTGTCGTTGCTAACCGTCTTAAAACCGTCTTAAGACCATCTTACCATTCCCTTGGATTTAGTGGTGAGCGTCGCTGTCAAGAGAGAGTTGAGTCGTTCGTACGAAAGACTTTGCTAACGACGATAGCATAGAAGCTTTCGAGAAACGAACCCCAGAACACCATCTAGGCCTACAGTACATGTGTAAATCTATGACTGCACTCCCTACACACCCCTAAGCAAAAACGCAGTACCTACGCAGAGCTCCAAACCGGGTAAAATTACTTTAAAATTAAAATGCTCTTGTTGTCCAGCCTAAGTACATTAGTTTTAGGTAGATTATTAACAGGTGGCTATTTTGTTACGTTCAGTTACCACACTCTTTGCAGATCAATCCATTTCAACAACAAATGCAATTACTGCATTACTGATGTGGAGGGCAGATTGTCACTATCGGCTCCACAGATGACAAAACTCTCGTCACGTGGGTCTCATGACAGAATGGTGTCACGAGTCACGACATGAGTGTCATTTTCAACACTATGAAAGCAACTAGCAGGTTTCTTTGCTGGCTAACAGCGCTGGCCAATAGTCAACACCCCAGCAGCACTCAGATATAAATTACCTCCCTGTTTCCTGGCCAGAATAGATAAAATATTCAGTGCTGACTGTACAGTGACCAATTGGAAGACTGTATTACAGTGAGTCAAATAAGTATTTGATCCCTTGCTGATTTTGTTGGTTTGCCTACTAACAAAGACACGATCAGTCAATAAATGTTATGATAATATGTATTCTAATATGGAGAGACAGAATATCAAAAAGAAAATCCAGAAAATAACTTAAGTGAATATACAGTGTCCTCCATAATTATTGGCACCCCTGGTTGAGATGTGTTAAAAGCCTTAAAATAAATTCAGTGTTTATTGCAGAAGAATACTGTCGCACTGAAAATTGTAGGAAAATGTAGCCTTCAACTCAAATGAATTGTAAGAAAATAAAAAAATCCCTGACTGAAAAATAATTATTTTTCATTAAATCACCTGTTCCACAATTATTGGCACCCTTAACAATTTCCAGGAAATAAATATAATTGAAGCATTTCTGTCATTTCTACAGTAGTTTACAAAGTTTACCAGAGTATGTAGGAACATTTAATTAGTAATTCATCACTTCCTGTTTCCCTGGGGTATAAATATGACGTGACACCGAGGCCATTTCTCTTATCCACTCTTAAACATGGGAAAGACAAAGTAACACAGCATACAAGTGAGGCAGATGTGCGTCGACCTTCACAGGTCAGGCAGAGGCTACAAGAAGATTGCCACTCAACTGCAGCTGCCCATATCCACTGTGAGAGGAATAATTAAGTTCAAAACAACTGGAACAGTGGTAAACAAGCCTGGACGAGGACCCAAGTTTATTTTGCCACCACGCACAGTGAGGAGGATGGTAAGAGAAATCAAAAGATCTCCAAAGCTCACTGTTACAGAATTACAACAAATGGTAGCATCCTGGGGTCACAAAGTCTCCAAATCAACCATCAGGCGCTGTCTACACGCCAACAAGCTGTTTGGGAGGCATGCACGGAGAAAACCTTTCCTCACTCACAATCATAAACGCAAGCGTCTGGAGTTCGCCAAGCGGTATTGGGGCTTCAACTGGGACCGTGTGCTTTGGTCAGATGAGACCAAGATTGGGCTTTTTGGCAACAAACACTCTAAGTGGGTCTGGCGTACCACGAAAGATGCGCATGCTGAAAAGCACCTCATACCCACTGTGAAGTATGGGGGTGGGTCAGTGATGCTGTGGGGCTGTTTCGCTTCCAAAGGCCCTGGGAACCTTGTTAGGGTGCATGTCATCATGAATGCTTTGAAATACCAGGACATTTTAAATCAAAATCTGTTGCCCTCTGCCCGAAAGCTGAAGCTGGGTCGTCACTGGGTCTTCAGCAAGACAATGACCCTAAACATATGGCCAAATCTACACAGAAATGGTTCACCAGACACAAAATCAAGCTCCTCCCATGGCCATCTCAGTCCCCTGACCTCAACCCCATTGAGAACCTGTGGGGTGAGCTGAAGAGGAGAGTACAGAGGAGAGGACCCAAGTCTCTGGATGATTTAGAGAGATTCTGCAAAGAGGAATGGCTGAAGATCCCTCTTTCTGTCTTTTCCCATCTTGTGAAACATTATAGGAGAAGATTAGGTGCTGTTTTGTTGGCAAAAGGGGGTTGTACAAAATATTAACACCAGGGGTGCTAATAATTGTGACACACATTATTTGATGTCAAATAATTATTTCTTTATGTGGGATTTTGTGGTCCAATGATATCAGGGACAAGATTTTAGACCTGAACAAAGATTAAATGGGCTGCAAAGCCACAAGAAAGAGACTGGGTATTAATGACCCAGCTGTTGATGCATTTCTTCCAAAATGTGAGGAATACAAAATGACTATCCATCAGCCTGTCTGGGGTTCTATACAAGATTTGACCTTTTGTAGGGATTTGATAACCATGAGAACAGAAAGAAAGCACCCTAGACCTGTACGGGATGAACTAGTCAATGATATCAAAGCTACTGGGACCAAAATCACTGAGAAAACTACTGGTAGAACTTAATGCCACAGAGGTTTAAAATCCTGTAGTGCACACATGGTACCTCTACTTCAGAAGGAACCTGTGCAGTCCCACCTGAGGTTTGCCAACGGACATCAGGCTGGTTTAGGATATGATAAGGAGGTGCTGTAGTCAGATGAAACCAAAATCAAGCTGTTTGGCATTAACACAATTCAATGTGTTTTGAGAAAGAGTACTGCTGTCTATGATCCCAAGAACACCCTCCTCACCATCATGCATGAAAAGTGGTATCATTATGGTTTGAGGGTGTTTGTCTGGCCAAGGCACAGGACAACTTCACATCGTCAACGAATGGATGGAGGGAGACATGTAATGTGCAATCCTGAGTGCAAACGTTCTTCCCTCCACCACTACACTGAAGGGTGGGCCATTTTTGGATCTCCCAACATGACAATAATACACAACATACAGTCAAAGCAACGAAGGAGTGGCTCAATAAGAAGCATATTAAAGTCGTGAAGTGGCC
Organism: Engraulis encrasicolus; assembly: GCF_034702125.1. Classification (NCBI taxonomy): domain Eukaryota; kingdom Metazoa; phylum Chordata; class Actinopteri; order Clupeiformes; family Engraulidae; genus Engraulis; species Engraulis encrasicolus. Next base: position 10,808,797 of record NC_085872.1, read on the forward strand.
TAGACAGTCTCCAAATATTAACCCTATAGTAATTCTATGGAGAGAACTGAACCTCCCATTTGCCAAGCTACAGCCACAAACTATTAATGTTTTGGAGATAATCTGCAAATAAAATGGGCAAAAATATTTTCTACTATATGCACAAACATTTTCATCAACTAAAAGAAGCATCTGACACAAAGCACTTTATCTTCTTTGAGGGGTCAAATACTTATTAGCCTAAATTAAATACAAATAAATTAAAATATATTATTTTAAGTTATTTTCTGGAATTTCTTTTAGATATTCTGTCTCTCCATGTTTGAATACATATTGTCATAAATTTATAGACTGATCATGTCTTTATTAGTGGGCAAACGGGCAAAATCAGCAAGGGATCAAATACATATTGGACTCACTGTATATACTAGAACAACAGAAAAAGTGATCCACAGCTTATTACTGTGCGTAGTACCCTCAGGGCAGGATTAGGCCTTTGATGTGCTTCAGAGCAGCTTCATCAGTCATACTGCTTTTCCTTATAGATACTTCACCTCATTTTCACTTTGCTGCGGCTAAATGTATTTTTGTACGTGTGTGTGTGTGTGTGTGTGTGTGTGTGTGTGTGTGTGTGTGTGTGTGTGTGTGTGTGTGTGTGTGCATGCATGCGTTCCTGTATGTGTGTTTGTGTGAACCATTGTGCCGCACCATTTATTATAACACCAACACGTCTTGGTTTACTGTAGGCTATAACGCACATGTCACTTATTTATTATTTGTTGTATGTCAGCTAGTCATGTACTTTCCTGCTCTTTTACTTTTGATACTTTTAAAGTTTTATCTTGCATCAGTGTAGCCTTGTAATTTAATTACAATTACAAAATGATATTAAATGTTGTGAAAACTTGAATGGTTTCACAAAAGCCAAAATGACACAACCTCACGTTTGGCTGTGTTTACTCTAACGTGCAAACATGTCGTGCATTGTTTATATAAAAACAATGTAATATAATTGAACAACATGTTGGCGTACTAAAATCAATATTAAACCATGATGCTATGTGATGATCGGAACAGAACCGCAAATACCTAAAAAGGGGTCAAGAACTTTCTTTGTCACCATGGAAGACCCCGAAGAATGGTTTAATAGGTTCTGTGATTTAAATTTCCTGTATACGTGTAGAACAGTGGTTCCAAAACATTTTTCCTTGCGCACCCCCTTGTACATTTCAATGTGGTTAACGCACCCCCTAAGCGAATGTTTTAGTGTACTTAAGTTACGGCCACTCAAATATGCCTTCACTGCACAAATCATTGTACGTTATGCAAGTAATTTCCAATAGACTTGGATGTTTCTTCAAGCACAATTCACCATACAATTACAAACTACTTAATTTTCATTAATGCTGTATAAAAACGCACATATCCGCCATTGCTCTATTCAGCTCGCGCACCCCCTTGTGGTAGGCCACGCACCCCCAGGGGTGCACAAACCCCAGTTTGGGAATCTCTGGTGTAGAAGGTTATAAAGCTTGCTAGGTGTGATTCTCCTCACACCGCTCAGGGCTGAAGAGAGAGAGTTCTGTAGATCGAGAGCGCAGCTCAGAGAGACATGGTCCAGATTCCTGTTCCTGCCTTGGCCCTCATCATTCTCATCACCATGGGGCTCCTCTACAATGAAGCAGACGCACGTCCAGGTGCAACTATTGTCCATCTGCCCGTCTGCCTAACTATACGCTTGCCCGCCTACAGGATCTGACGGTCTGTGTGTCGAGCTGCCAGTAACAGTCGCTCTCTCTGTCCTGTCTCTCTCTCTCTGTCCTGTCAGTCTGTCTGTCTGCTTGCCTGTCCCTCAGTATGTCTGTCTGTCAATGTATCTGCCACTGTGTTTATCTCCATTGCAGCCAAGTGTGCGTGTGAATGACACCATCCTCTGACTTTATTTCAGCTTGCTGCACCCAGTACTCCAGTTACAGGGTGCCTGCGAAATACGTGAGAGGATACCGTATCCAGGACAACAAAGTCTGTCGTCTCAAAGCCGTTGAGTAAGTGGCATGTTGCTGTGTGAAGTGCTAACACATCAAAAACAGATTAACAGGATTAACATTATGATTTAACATTATGCTTATTATAATAAAAAGGCAAGGCTACATACTGTAAGATAATGGATATCTCTGTACCTGTGTAGCCTTGCCTTATTGTTTCATTGTGGAGCTGCATTAAAACACACCTGGCAAGGTGGCATGGTCAGACTCTGATGGGATCCTCTGTTGTCTTTTCAGACTGATAACCTCTAAAGGCAGGAAGGTCTGTGCTGATCCCAACCAAGACTGGGTGATGGAGATTATGGTCAAACTACCGTAAGTACTGTAATTTTAGTCATTCATTGCTCTAGTTTGCTCATTTTGTTGTTGCTTTTTAAAGTCACATGTTCCCAAGCTGGCCAAAGTGTAATATGGAATATGTGTTTCTCCTTTTTCAGGGTTAAGGTAATAAACATGAGGACTCACAAAACCAAAGGTTAACCCATCAATGGACTGCAGGGCAAATGCGCCTTTGAAAAAAATACTGTACTTCTCTCATTGTCCAAATCTTTTAAATGTATACCTATATTTTTTCATGCTTTTTCATTGCATCAAATAAATTCAACTGAAGGAAAAAAAACTTGTGGTTTCATTCAGATTTCATTTAGACTAATGTTATATTTATATGTATATTATAAATGCTTTTAGTAAGCATCAAAATAATCAATAAGACAACCAAAACATACATTCATACATACACACATAGCTAAATAAATAAATAACATAGGCTACATTATAATTATTATGATTAAATAATTCTACATACACATTAATGCTGGGCACAGCCTTATCTACTGGATGACAAGAATGTGAGGAAACATGATCATAGTGATCAGACATCCACAACCAACTCACTGATTTTTTTTTCAATTGACCTGAAAGAACTGATTGTATTGCAGAGCAGGGAACGTCGAAAAAGGGAAAGTTTTGTGGTAACATGAGGAGGAAGTACTGTATTGAATAGGCCAATTTTACCCATGCAAATTTAAAAGTTAAAATTAGCTCCAAATGATGTTCTATGATGAGGAATTAAATGATTATGGAAGGTTTTTATGGGAAGTTATGGAATTTCCCCCTTTTTGTTAAAGGTGTGTACATCTAAGAATATACCTGGTCACAGTTATGTAGGCCAGATATGTTACCTTGGTACAAAGGCATACAGTATGGGGATCAGGGGGATATTTGCAGACAGTACACTGAAATCTTTAAAATGGAATATTGTACTTAATTTATTATTATTTTTAAGGGTAGGCCTATTAAACTACATAAACATTAATTTCTCTTTTTAAAAAAAAATAACAGACTAGGGAGAATAATACCTGTGTTTGTGTGTAGGCTATGTGTGTCGTGGGTGCAAGTGTGTCAAGATGAAGTGTGAGGAAGAGCTGTGCTATTACAGAGCTTAATAAACATACGTGTATATTAATTCAGACAAGTAGAAACAGTAACATGAGAAACTAAACTTGTTCTTGAACTTTTAACTGTCTGACAGTTAAATTATTACTTATCACAGCCCAGTTTTACCATTCCAGTTCTACGTGTTTGTGCTTGTGTGTGTGTGTGTGTGTGTGTGTGTGTTTGTGTGTGTACAGATAGTAATAAAGATATAAAATCAGTCCAGCTCGTTCTGCCACATGATACTCATGACAACTCTGATTCAGCAGGATTTGGTGTGCTGTAAACTGTATTCTTTCACTTCATTCATGGGAACCTAATATCATTCCATATACTAGCATATCTTTCTTATGCAGCATGGATTAGGCATCAGATAGACAGACAGACAGACAGGTAGACAGATAGATAGTTACGTAGGTGTGGGAACAGTATCTCTTAAGAGCCAGAAAATGCTTACTTGAACATGGCAGGGTCTTGTGTGCTTTGCGCATTCTTATGTGTGTAAATATTTAACATAGGTGCACTCAAGTGTGGCGAAGGTCACATCACTTAGTGCAACAATCCTCTGCAAAAGTAAAAATAGATTATGTCTGGATTTTCCGTGCGCAGTTCTTCCTTGTTGTGTGTGTCCGCAGCTCATGGCACTCGATGTCAAGACTAGGGGTAGGAAGCTCGTGAGGGGGGTGAAGGGAAATTCACACATATCATGGAGGATCTGGAAAACCCGCTACCTGCCACTTCTAAAAACTTTCCACATGAAGAAGAAGTATAAAGCTGCCTGGGGTAGAAGCCTCAGTCACACCACCAAAGGCATCTGACCTGACCTGAAGAGAGAGAGAGAAATAGAGTGAAGTCAGAGAAGAGAAGACACAGATCACACTCAACATGGCCCAGATTTGCGTTCCTGTGCTCGCCTTGATAGTGCTCTGCACCATAGGGCTCAACTGCAGTGAGGCTAAGACTCTTCGTCGCCGAGGTAAGAACCAGTCTGACTCCATTGCTTTTGCTATTTTCCCCTTATGAGCATTGTTTTTATCACTGATGAGTATGATTACTGGTGTTGTCATGGCGGTTGTTTATTTAGTTTTGTGGGACATTTGTGAGTTAATGTAGCAGACAGTACTGCTGTATGAAATCATGTAGCTACTGTCCTGCTTGTATTAAATGAAAGTGGTGACTAGCAACTTATCAGTGGCTTTTCTCTAATGCCGCAGGTTATCATATCAGAAACTGTATACTATATTGTATGAACAGCAAACTTTAGACCTCTTTTTGTAACGTCATTAAAAATAATGTCAATTTAATTTTCAGGTTGCTGCACAATGTACACGGATAAAACAGTACCCATGAAGGCTATCAGAGGATTCTCTATCCAGCCCAGCAATGCAAGATGCAGATTGGATGCAGTCATGTGAGTATATGATTTGAATTTCAAATATCCATATAGCTAGAAAAATGATATTTATGATATTTATATGATATTTATAACTTGATTCTTATTGTTTACTTATTTTTCTTGTTTTGGTTTGTTTTGTCTCAGTTTTCACCTTCAGAACCGCAGGAGCATCTGTGTGGATCCCAAACTGTCCTGGGTGAAGAGTGCCATCGAGACCCTGAAGTAAGTTTCTCTCGGGCTCTCAAGCATTTGATGATGCCCAAAGATGCATGGTAATGGTGTTGCTGTAAACAGATGTAATATTTAGTCACCCAATTATCTGTTTGTTCTGCACATGTCATAACTTGCAACTATTCAAACTGCTTTTACGTTTAGACTTTTATTTTTTGAACCAATTTCAACTACTGGTTACAACTAGCCTGTATGTTAACTCTGTCTATAAAATTTGAATGCACCATACAGTAATGTAGGCCTACATACTATGTTTTGCATTCTTTCTTTTTAATGTATAAAGTTTTGTTGAATCCGGTGTATGCTAAAACCAACTCATGTTCTATTTTTGTATTTTGCAGTTCACAGATCGAAGAGATGCAGCAGCGCAAAAAGCAGTGATTCTATCATCTACCAAGATCACTTCATTCCTATGCCTTCATGTCTGTCTAAACAATTTCACATTGAAATTACAATAAATTGTGGTTGTACACATGCTTTTTAAACACACTATTAATATATACATTTGTATATTACAATGTTTGTAAGTGCTGTGTGAATTTTTATTTTTTTAAAATAAATGCTTTTTTATTGTTTCATACCTTCGCTTGCCATTCTCTAAATCTCTTATCTCGTTTAAGCATGGAAAGTCCTTGTCTTAAGTCCATAACCCATTTCAGATAAGAGGTAGCATGCAGTGGCTGGGTTGCCACTCCAACAAGAACATATAATAGAGGCTTATTGTGTACCACACATGCCACAGTTAATAGGAGAACCAGTTACACAAGGTGTTTATTCCAAATGCATTGACTGTGACATCATCACAGAAGGAGGAAGTTAGATGTATGACCGCGACAGGCAACAGGGCAAAACAAACAACACACTGTCATTCAATAGATAAACAGCTACTAAGGCTGGGTCGCACCACCGTGGTTTACACTTGAATCTACATTTAATCTCGGTTTACTTTTTAGTTGGTGCACCAAACTTAAACTTAAAAGTTTAAAAAGGCTATATTTATCTCAAATCTCGGGTTAAATCTAATCCATGGGTAGTATCAGATTTAATACCCCACTTAAATTTTGATGAATCTTGAGTCTGCTACACCAGTGATTTTAACACAAGGATAAACCTGGATTAATATACCTGTTTAATATAAACCACTCCTGGATATGTTGGTGCAACCCACCCTTAGCATTGTCTGTCTTTCTCTCTGTCTGCGTGCCTGCCTTTTTCTCATTGACACTCCACATACAACCACCCACCCTGCCATACACAAGCCTGCACTCACTCACACTCACACACACACACACGCACACGCACAAACACACACGCACACACACACCATATACAAAAGAATGTTGCTTCCGCTAAAAATTCCATGCTCAATGATGTCACAGTGTAAGCATGTAGGCCTATGTGAGGTGGATACGAAGTACTGGTGGCCTTATGTCACTACAAAGGCACACAGTCCACAGTGGGAAAGCCCCGTTCAGAAAGTAAAAGCCCAACCACGTTTAGTCCCTCCCTTTGCTCTCAAAGACGTAATATGACTAAGAATCAGCAGGGTTGTAGCCTAGTATAACCCATTGTGGATAAATAAATGAATACATTAAATAGTTAACTAAGATGACAATAGCGTTCCTATGCAGACATACACAAACAACACCCTTTCTCTATCCTTTTGTCCTGTCCTCTTTGTCACACTTGTTAATTTTGTCATTTTCTGGGCCCGCACATTAGTGTATAGGCCTATCAAGTTGCCACTTGAAGTTAACACATCAATCCCAAAATGCGGTCCTATTTGGCGTCCTCATTTCAGTTTTGTCCAGCCCACACCAGTTGCTCTCCAGCAGCCTTCCCACCACTACTACCACCAAAGAGGGTGGAGTAATAAAGAGGCTTCGAAACCCGCCCACCCAATGCAAAAGTGTGTGCTCAAGTTGGGTCTCCTAAGGGGGCGTTGTCCCCTCCTTCTTCTTCTATTTTTGAGGTGTTTGCACGAGAAGTGAGCTACCGCCATCTATAGTGCAAAGGGGACTCCATTAATTCTCAACCTGAGGACTCCGAAGGTCTCCTAACCGAAGGTCTCCTAAAGGGGCGTTCACCCGACAGAAAGTGGATACCAGAAATGAACTAGAATGACTTATCTCTGTCTAGAGTATCTCTGCTACCACCATGTTCATGCTCAATCAAGCTTGCAGCCTTTTAGATAAGAACTACAGTCTTCCTGCACTAGTAGGCTACCGGTAGGTCTTAATGTTATGAAATTAGGCTATGTTATGATCAGTGTGATTTTTTAAAGGACTATATTATTATTATTACTTGGGTGTGTGCGTGTGTGCAAACTTTCTCACATGAACCTTGGAAAATTGGCTCTGTAGCCCAGAGCTGGTGTGTGAATGTGTGAGCGCTTTGAATCAACTTCATAGTTGTGATACTGCGCTATATAAATACATATACTAGGCCTATATACAAATAGGCCTATATACAAATACTATATAAATACATGTATTGTAATCAGCATATTCCACCCACTTACCCCCCGAACACCCAGTCACCATCATGTGCCACCCCTTTAACACCATCTCACACGTGGGGGAACTCACTCACACACACACACACACACACACACACACACACACACACACACACACACACACACACACACACACACACACACACAGAGTGTATTCTACATACTTGCCGCCCCATCCCCATAGCCTGTCAAACCAGAAAACAAACAAGTCATACAAAATCTCAGCATGTGACAAATAAAATAAATCTCGCTGTGTCCTTGTGTCACAGGACGATTCAGATAAATCCACAACACAATATCAAATAATATCAAAGGTTACTTTTGCTTTCATTTAGACAGGCATGGAAAATGCTTAATCAACTGAGCAAACACTCCCCTTTACTTGCGTTGATAACTTTGAAAAAGTAGTTTAGAAGTTTGGAAAAGTTTCTAAAAAGTATATATTGTACCTGTGCTCTGTCACAGAAACACTAAACTAGGCCTAAGTTGAACTACAGCTACATCAACACTAGGCCTATGTGCTTGTACTCACAGGCAAACACCTGCAGACCTATGTAAAATGAAATATATTTGTGAACTGCTAATTTCTCACAGAGACACACTTTGATATGATAAAGAAAAAGCATATAGTTTATTGGGGGGGGGGTTGCTCAGTTGCAAATGGGGAGCAATAGTCTATTTATAAAAAAAATACTAGTTGTTGGCAGGCTTATGATTATGTCCATGGCATTGGTAGGCTTATGATGAAGTCAAAGGGGCATTTGTGGCTGTGATATGATACATGTACGTAAATTCCACCCGCTCTCAACCTGCTCGCTCGCCTCGCGTGGTGACGTAGCATCGTTTCCCGGTCAAATTAGCTTAGCTTAGCAAATGCTGTGGTCAAACAACCGTCTCTCTTCAATCACAAACACTGTATGTACAAATAAAAATGATGAAACAGGAGCGAATATATTGGTCACCTTAACCCAAGTGTCATTTATTTTAAAACCATCTGTGAAAAACGACCGGCAGATTTGACACCACCGAAATCAAAACAGCCTCCATTTTTAAATATCCCAGTACTGCTGGTGACGCACGTGACGTCATGGCGTTGAAAGCTCTCCCATTGGTTAACGTTTCGCGGTGCCGCTACATTTTTCAGCCAAGCTCAACTTTCTCGCCTCGCTCGCCCACCGCCCCCCACCCTCGCTTCCCTACGTCACCACCTCTCGCCTCGCTGCCGCGTCCCAACGGAAAATAATGGAATGCCACGCTTCTACCGCTTTGGAAGCGCCCATGTAAATCAGGCGTAAGAGGGTTGAGATCCGCTGTTAGCACAATGCAAATAGAATCTCCTCCAGAGGGGGGTGCTGTGGTTCTCAAAACTGAAGCTGTGAAAATCGTCTTAAAGGAGCACAATAGACCCGTTCAGAGTCGATGTTCTCATGAATGCGTGCGCATCGTTGACTCAAACACACCAGAGATATTGTGAGGATATAACGGGAGACTCCACTTTTCTGGGTGGTACTGCACTCTAGGGGAAGTGCAGACTCCATTCAGAAAGAACGGGCTGCTGCGCTCAGAGCCGTATCTCGAGAGCGGCCACTAGGAGAACTGCAGGCATGGGTAAAATCGAGAGTGGTGATTCTGTATGTAATACTGGGGGACAGTGCAGACACTAAAGAAAGAAAAACTGCCGTTCTGAAGTGTGTACGTCGATAAAAATAGAGATTCCAAAAAGTACACTTGTTATGCTATTTTGAAAGGGAAGAGGCTGTTCCAGGAGATGTTTGTTGTTACAAGACATTAAACTACTGACTGGACTGATGACATCGCCAGGAATACCCGTGTCCGTGGTGCCCACTGCATATCTGAGGTTAGCGTGAGCATCCGTTATCTTATTTCGGAAAAAAAACACCTGTCGAGTCTCTGTGCAAGTGAACGGAGCATGGGCGATTTTGAGGCAGCGGTGCGCACGCAGCCAAATTACGTCATACCTGTTTACAAACCCTAAAGGGGTCTATAGGCCTTTCTAAAAACGTAGTGCAATGCACTTCCAAGTGTATCAGCCTAATTAGTCACGCCCAGTGATTAGATACTCTTTATTAGTCACACGCCCAGTGATTGGATATTCCATAGAGTTCACCAAAGAGTATCCAATCACTGGGCGTGACTAATTAGGCTGATACATTTGGAAGTGCACTGCACTAGGTTTTGAGAGAAGCCCAATGTAAGATGACGTAGTTTGCGCGGTGCCTGTAGCATGCCTGTTTCAAAATCTACGTACACAGTCATGAAAAAATGCTGTTCAAATACCATCACTGTGAGAATGCTTTTCATTACGGAATGCAAGCAATTGATCTGAATACGGTATGTAAAGCTATTTTTCATATGAGAAGTGTTTCCCATGACACTCGTAGCAGGTCGCTCTGACAAAAGTTACATTTGCGGTTCTCTGACAGTGCACCGTGAAAGTGGTTGCGAAAGTCATTGTTCACTTACTAATAACTCAAATAAGCATCGGCTGACTCGGGACAGTGATTATTTAAACTTTTAATCCTACATCAACACTTACACTTCGCATAGTCATCAGCGCCTTCAGGTGGACATTAATATGAATGAGACAGGAAATAATGCAATCAAACAGGTAGCAAGGTAGGTGGCAAGCTAGCCTATAACATGGAAAAGTAGTTTGGCCCTGTACAGTTCATTAACCCAGTTAGACACGGCCCCTGTTATAAATACGCTGCTACCAGAATGGCAATGACCAAGTTGTAATGTATTACTAAAAGCCCTTTGCACTGTCATAATGGTGTAGTACTATGGTAGTAAAGTTTTTTTTCATCCAAATCACACCAGGGCCCACTCTTATTTCAGAGACTTCAGGACGAATTTGGTCGGTTTCAACTCACACTATGTAGTAGTTGGCCGTGGCAGATACACATGTGGCCTGCGTTATCTCTTTACCGTAATATTTTTAAGATTTTTAGATGTTTTTAAGATGTTTAGTGACTACGCCACTCTCATTTGTTAGGGTGAGAGAACCCAACCATCAAACACTTGATTTGACTTTCCCCGCAACAGGTTAGTGAATAACAAGAGATACAGCTGTCATACAATTTAGAGTTCTCTTTATTTTCTTTCAGTGATTCTCATCTTTTCTGTATCTCCAAAATCTGCCTTTCAGGCTCAGTCATGTATTTCATATAAATTCTGAACCAGTGCAATACAAAAGTGGCATTAGAGGCAATTACCAATAGTGACAATAATGTGCAAATTATGCAATTGCTTGAGAAGGGGACCAAACAGCAGACAATGCACTGCAAACACTGTTAGTAAAGAAATAAAACAAAAACACACAAAACTGCCCGTAGGCAAAGTCTGAATTGGCCACACACTTGTTAGTTAGATAATGCTACGTTTGGTCTCCCACTACAGCAACCAAAAACTGTTCCAAAGATCATTGGCGATACTGCCAGGGATTGCACTGATAATAATTGCACTAGCCCAAGAAATACACTAAATGTCATACATGAATCACGTTACACAAGCCCCTTCGTCTTGGATGTTAGAGTGAAACTTACACGAGCCCCTTCGTCTCGGATGTTAGAGTGAAACTTACACGAGCCCCTTCGTCTCGGATCGGACGTCAAAGTGAAAAGGTTGCACAGGATGAATCACTCACACAATAGGACAAAACAAAACAAAAGGTTGGGAAAAGAACAGTGATGCCCCCCTTCTCTAATGACACTGCATCAGTGTAGTCGAAGGCACCATCTCCTCCTATGTACATGTAACATGTTGGGTGTCTGCGCCTTTAAAGCGGCGCAGTACCCCAATGTTGCAGTGGTGCCTCGTGACTGATGGGGAACCAATCACTAGTATGCCAGTATTTGAAAAGCACGACACCGGCTGCGCAGTGGCAGATTTAATGGGTACGATAACTTGAGCAGTTGATCCCTAAATTGCGCACGGAGTTGGAGACCGTGGACCTTCACTCCATGGGGATGTGGAAGCCTTGGTGGAGTTGGTCTTTGGTCCTGATGTGCGGCTCTAATCCCGATGTGCTGACTGATTGTTGGGTCTTACACCCTTCATGTATTCTGGTAGGCCATTTCATTGTCTCCACTTAAAATTGGCTTTTTGGAATGATACTTAATTGGCGTGCGCATCTTAAATGCTGTCGTCACCCGTGCAAGTATCTGGCAGGTGTCTGGTTATCCCACTGATGACGCGCCGTTTGGAGGATCTCTATCTGCCTCGCCAGTGGTATGTTATGGCTACCATTAGAATCGATTATTAAGCGGGCTTGCGGAGCAAGGACCATGCAGAGCATGGCCCTTGCAGAGCAAGGCCCGTTTATAGTAATCTCTAAGTCCTGTTTTATTATTATTAAGCGGGCTTGCGGAGCAAGGACCATGCAGAGCATGGCCCTTGCAGAGCAAGGCCCGTTTATAGTAATCTCTAAGTCCTGTTTTATTAAGCGGGCTTGCGGAGCAAGGACCATGCAGAGCATGGCCCTTGCAGAGCAAGGCCCGATTATAGTAATCTCTAAGTCCTGTTTCTTTATTATTATTTATCGTTCTTGTGCAGGGATCTCCTCCTAGGCCTTTCGAGATAGAGACACCGTTCAAACACTAAAACGACCGGCTCGGCTTGGAGATCGCGTATACTAATAGGCTTTTCCGTGTCTCTTGTCGTTTTCCCGTTTTTGGCGATTTTGTGAAAGCCTGGGCCCCCATTGAAAATAGTGGTGGAACCTCCATGAACCAAAGTTCCGCCACTCTAGAGATTAGAGTGTAGGAGGCTTTTTCGGTTATAAAACATCAACACTTTCACCTAGAAGTTTAGTTGACGCGTTGTTAGCGAGCTCTATGGGATGTCTCCAAATTGTGAAAGTTTCATTTCCCAACTCCCAATACTTTTTAAATGGCAGGTTTGTAAAAAAAACAGGCCTGGCTCTATGGAGAATCCCAGTCTTTCGAAAAGGGCATTTTTCAAGAGATCAGCGCATGTCCCACACGGAGGTCCATTTGTGCCTGAAAAATTTAACCTATAAACTTCATTCAAAGACTGTTAGAGAGATCACAAGCATGACTCCGATCTGTGAAAAGGACACGTGCCAACTCCTTTTAGTTTTTTTACAACGATGTTGTAAAGACAAAAAACTCATTCTCATTTTCTCCCCAGTTTAGAACTCAATGCTAACTGTCTTTCAGTCAATCACAACAGGTGCAGCCAGTGAAGTGTTCCATTTCAACTGTCACTGTCTCAAGATTCTATTCTTAACGAGCAGGTGCGAGGAAGCATTCTAGAAGTCTATTGTTGAGCTCTGCATTGCAATGTAATATAGTCTTGCTGGACTGTGCATGACAGCTAGCTGCTTGGCTTAGTGGTAATGCATGCTGCTGGGTTAGAGATATGGAGGTTGAGAGTTCGAAGCCCACCTGAAGCCGTGTTGATTTTCAAAATTATATCATATGCACTGTTCCTTGGCCAACTTAAAATGCCATGCATCAATGGCAAATGTGCTGGATTAGAGATATGGAGGTTGAGAGTTCGAATCCCACTTGAAGCGATGCTGATTTTCAAAATTATATCATATGCAGTGTTCCTTAGCCAGGTTGAAATACCATGTATGTCATTAAGTATCGATGGCAAATGTGCTGGATTACAGATATGGAGGTTGGGGGTTCGAACCCCAGTCAAAGCCATGTTGATTTTCAAAATTATATCATATGTAGTGTTCCTTGGCCAACTTAAAATGCCATGTATGTCAATTAGTATGGATGGCAAATGTGCTGAATTACAGATATTGAGGTTGGGGGTTCGAAACCCAGTCAAAGCCATGTTGATTTTCAAAATTATATCATATGCAGTGTTCCTTGGCCAACTTAAAATGCCATGTATGTCATTTAGTATGCATGGCAAATGTGCTGGATTACAGATATGGTGGTTGGGGGTTCGAATCCCAGTCAAAACCATGTTGATTTTCTAAATTATATCATATGCAGCGTTCCTTGGCCGACTTAAAATGCCATGTATATCATTTAGTATGAATGGCAAATGTGCTGAATTAGGGATATGGGGGTTGGAGGTTCGAACCCCAGTCGAAGCCATGTTGATTTTCAAAATGATATCATATGCAGTGTTCCTTAGCCAACTTCAAATATCATGTATTGTATGTAATTTAATATCAATGGCAAAGGGGTTGGATTACAGATATGGAGGTTGTGAGTTCGAATCCATGTTGATTTTCAAAATTATATCATATGCAGTGTTCCTTAGCCAACTTAAAATACCATGTATGTCATTTAGTATATCCCCAAAACGCAGAGCTACAACACTTTCAAGATGGCTGAATCCAAGATGGCTGAATTGTTTGGCCCATAACTTCTGACTGGGTGGATGGAGTTTTTCCAAGATTTCTTTTAGCTTTGTTTTCTCAATAGTACTTTGTTTCATCTCTGCCCCCAAAGGCAAGCCCGCTTCCAGCATTTTCTGTGAGAATGCATTTCTAGTTATTATTGGTCTTGTGCAGGGGGACAGCAAAAATAGAAAATGGATCTCCTCCTAGGCCTTTCGAGATAGAGACACCGTTCAAACACTAAAACGACCGGCTCGGCTTGGAGATCGCGTATATTAATAGGCTTTTTCGTGTCTCTTGTCGTTTTCCCGTTTTTGGCGATTTTGTGAAAGCCTGGGTCTCCATTGAAAACTGTGGTGGAACCTTCATGAACCAAAGTTCCGCCACTCTAGAGATTAGAGTGTAGGAGGCTTTTTCGGTCATAAAACATCAACACTTTCACCTAGAAGTTTAGTTGACGCGTTGTTAGCGAGCTCTATGGGATGTCTCCAAATTGTCAAAGTTTCATCTCCCAACTCCCAATACTTTTTAAATGGCAGGTTTGTAAAAAAAACAGACCTGGCTCTATGGAGAATCCCAGTCTTTGGAAAAGTGCATTTTTCAAGAGATCAGCGCATGTCCCACACGGAGGTCCATTTGTGCCTGAAAAATTTAACCTATAAACTTCATTCAAAGACTGTTAGAGACATCACAAGCATGACTCCGATCTGTGAAAAGGACACGTGCCAACTCCTTTTAGTTTTTTTACAACGATGTTGTAAAGACAAAAAACTCATTCTCATTTTCTCCCCTGTTAAAGGCTCAATACTAACTGTCTTTCAGTCAATCACAACAGGTGCAGCCAGTGAAGGATTCCATTTCAACTGTCACTGTCTCAAGATTCCATTCTTAACGAGCAGGTGCGAGCAAGCATTCTAGAAGTCCATTGTTCAGCTCTGCAATGCAATGTAATATAGTCTTGCTGGACTATGCATGACAATTAGCTGCTTGGCTTAGTGGTAATGCATGCTGCTTTAGAGATATGGAGGTTGAGGGTTCGAAACCCACACGAAGCAATGTTGATTTTCTAAATTATATCATATGCAGCGTTCCTTGGCCGACTTAAAATGCCATACATGTATATCATTTAGTATGGATGGCAAATGTGCTGAATTACAGATATTGAGGTTGGGGGTTCGAAACCCAGTCAAAGCCATGTTGATTTTCAAAATTATATCATATGCAGTGTTCCTTGGCCAACTTAAAATGCCATGTATGTCATTTAGTATGAATGGCAAATGTGCTGAATTAGGGATATGGGGGTTGGAGGTTCGAACCCCAGTCAAAGCCATGTTGATTTTCAAAATGATATCATATGCAGTGTTCCTTAGCCAACTTCAAATATCATGTATTGTATGTCATTTAATATCAATGGCAAAGGGGTTGGATTACAGATATGGAGGTTGTGAGTTCTAATCCCGCTCGAAGCCATGTTGATTTTCAAAATTATATCATATGCAGTGTTCCTTAGCCAACTTAAAATACCATGTATGTCATTTAGTATATCCCCAAAACGCAGAGCTACAACACTTTCAAGATGGCTGAATCCAAGATGGCTGAATTGTTTGGCCCATAACTTCTGACTGGGTGGATGGAGTTTTTCCAAGATTTCTTTTAGCTTTGTTTTCTCAATAGTACTTTGTTTCATCTCTGCCCCCAAAGGCAAGCCCGCTTCCAGCATTTTCTGTGAGAATGCATTTCTAGTTGTATTCTCGCACCCGTTTCTTTATGCGCTTGTTGATCGCTTACTTTTGTCCGCAGGTAGTCCGATCTCATGTGCGTGCTTGCTGGGTCATCGGCTGCTGGCATACTGCTGTTTTGTTTCTGGACAGTTTGTGATCAGAGTGAATGTGCGCCTTGTGTGATTGATGCCCGTGGGTGAAGGAGCATTGCTCCCGTCTTTCTGTTTTGTTATTTTTGTTTACCCACTTTTGACCACGAGAGTGGTGTCTTTCTTTTGTCCCGCTCATTACCCGTGTCAAGTCTCTGGGTTCGTTATTTGGGTCTGAGACCACACCACAATTTAAGACGGCATAGGCTATCATCTGGAATAACCCCCTATAGTCTCCTGTTTGCAGTGTATGGTGCCTAAAGGTACCCATGTAATTAACCGTGTGCAGTGTTTGCGTGGCTCTACTTGATTACAGTGCATTTTATCTTCTTTATTATGTGGTTGCCCTGTAGCGTATTGGGGGTGGTTTGCCGTGACTAATTGTAATTTAATTAAGGGGAAGTCCATTGGCCAACCTCGTCTACTTTTGTGTGTGTGTGTAGGCCTACAACTTTGACTCTTTAACACCTTGACTCATTTTAAATGAAATTTGTATTTGAAAGAAGTGATGGATTAAAAAATGTCTACTGTTTGCCTAAACCCAGTCTCGGATGTTCTTTACGAACCTGTGTGCTTTGTGCATTAACTTTAGTGTCCAGAGGGCTCCCTCTGGTGGCGTAGTCGGGATATAGCTTAAAATTGAGAATTATATTTTGGTCAAAAACCTGAATGGTCCACTCTGCTACATACATTTAACGAGAAAGTTACCATTAGGCACGGCATTATAAATCGATTAAACAGGAGTTGTGTATTGTGAAAATGCACAACTCCCTACACAAGTCAAGAGCTAAGCGTCGAGACTCTTACAGAAAATGCCGGCATTACCTCTGGTTCTCTCGAAGCGGCACGCAAGCAGTCAACCCCAAAGGACACAGTGGAGACACGCCACCACGACACTTGAGTTTGCCCAGCTCGACACACCATCCCAGAACAGCAGCCGACCCCACGCCAGCCGCCTATGGACAGGGCTACGATTAAGTTAAATGGTGTCAGTAACCAACAACTAAGTACATTACAATGCACCAAAAAGAGCAATAAACCAACCGAGAAGGACGCCTACCTTTCCTGTACGGTGGCTCAACCACAAACGGAGGGACAGAGAGAGCGGTGTGCCCACGCTACACTCGACAGCATCAAAAACACAGCGTCTTTGCTAGCTAGCTACCACCGCAATGATTTATGCTACACACCTGAAGGAAAGGGGAGTGTCGTTACCCCGTCAGAATAAAGGTTCAGGGTAACCACCGGTTACACACAAGTAAAGCTTGCTCTGAAAAAGACAATTATCATATTGTCCTGGAGATTTCCCAAAGGTAAGATTCATCCACTGCCTGGCTCACAGGCTGGAGTTGGCAGTGTCTGACAGTCTAAAAGCAGTTGGACACTGCAACTATTTTGAAATATTTATTTCCAAATTGTACAGGATGTTCAGTCACTCAGTCCCACAAAGCCTTGAGATTACTCTCAGAGGCAGCTGGAGGTCTGAATGTTCAGCTCCTGAGGATTGGCCAAATCTTTACAATTAGATGGGTGGCAAGTATAGGACACTCAGGGCTGTCTGGTGTAATTACTCAGCTCTTGCCAGATTTTTCAAAACAGAGAGCGAAGATGAAAGTCAGGAACCGAAAGAAGTACCTTGGGTTACTGAAGTATTTCACAAGTGCCCACTTTGTGAGTGACCTAGGACTAATGAAGGATGTCTTTCACAAGCTGCAGAGCCTGTCACTAAAACTTCAAAATAGGGAGACCTCAATTGTGGACAGCTTTAAGTTCGTTCAGTTCAGTTAAAGTACATGGTGGCAAGTTCAAAAACAAGGCAGAACAAGCAATTCAAGCAGACTTCTTCAAAGGTGTCAGCCTCATAGGGGAGGGGGCAGGCAAGATCAGCAAGCCGCAGTTCATTCAGTCGGTTGTAGACAACCTCAATTCACACATGCCTGCTGATGAGTTAGTGAAAATGCTGGAGCCTCTTCAGAAGTCTACTGGGCCTGAAAACTGTGCTGACCTAGTGCTGTATGGGGAGGCAGAGGTCAGCAGATTCGCAAAATTACTTGCGAAGCCAAGCAGGGAGGCTGTGGAAGAGTTCTACAATTATAAGTTGAATAGGAAAATGGAGGGGGGTACTCTAAAAAGAATCCTAATTGCGAAAGATACATACCTGGCAACCTCTGCTGTAGCGAGACGCACTGAGTCAAGTGTTCTGTGTTGGGCTTAGCCAATGGTGTGCGTCACCACCCTATTTATACTCATGAACGGTCATCCGGGTACTTTGCTCTTAAATTTGCGTTACGCCCCTTTATGGGTGAAAACAAACTGAATACTCATGAACGGCCATCCGGGTACTTTGCTCTTAAATTTGCGTTACGCCCCTTTATGGGTGAAAACAAACCGAATGTCTCATTGACTTACATGCTACATCGGCTAACCTAAATGAACAGATTCCATGCTTCAGCCACGGCTGTTTGGCTATATTATTTGAACAGCCGGCAACACAACACGTTTTCGGCATGTTGCGCGTGAACGACGCTTGTCTACAGGTCCGTATCTTTCGTTTATTGAACCCCAACATTACCAATTGACTTGTATGGGTTGTTTTCCCCCATAAATGGGCGTAACGCACATGGAAAACGTCACGCCGTTCATGAGTATCTCTCATTGACTTACATGCTACATTGGCTAGCCTAAATGAATACATTCCATGCTTCAGCCACGGCTGTTTGGCTATATTATTTGAACAACCGGCAACGCAACACGTTTTCGGCATGTTGCGCGTGAACAACGCTAGTCTACAGGTCCGTATATTTCGTTTATTAAACCCCAACATCACCAATTGACTTGCATGTGTTGTTTTCCCCCACAAATGGGCGTAACACACATGGAAAACGTCACGCCGTTCATGAGTATTTGTGGGTAACTTTGAACTCTGGAGGCGCGACAACCCGTCCCCCCTCACCTTGCTGGTTCCTGTCACACCCCTTCCTGTTTGCTTGTGGCTGTGTCCCCACCGTTTGGCTCTGCGGTCTCGCTCAGCAAATGCTCAACTTTGCGAGGCGACTTCTCTGCCAGTGATTGAACCTTTTCTATGGAAGTGCCCAGCGGTGCATGTCGTGCACGGTGAATTCCCAAATGTGCTTTTGCTGTCGCTAATGAAGCACTGATGCTCTGAAGTCTACGAATTTCGCTGGGAGTAGGCGAAGTTGTGAATCACCTGGTGTTGCCGGTTTTGCTCTGTTGCTGCTGCTGTTCTTGCCAACGCCAAATTCTACTGAGTGCTGCTTCTCTTGCTGGTGTAACCTTGAACTACCCGCCTGCACAACGAGAGCCGTGACTGAAGCACCAACCACTAAAGCACTTTAAACGGCCTTCTCGCTTTTTAACATTTGCAATGTGAACGTGTGTGTGTGTGTGTGGTTGTGTGGGCCTGTTCGTCAATTTGTGTTTGTGTGTGTGGGGATCCTTTCCTTTTGGGTTACTAAATTGGGGGATTTTGTTTTGCTTTTGTCCTGCTTAAGTTCCACCATTGGCAGGAGGCCCTTTTTGCCATAGCTGTAGATAGCCAGTGGGCTGTCTTATTATTGGGCCTGTGTTTAGGCCTGGGTATTGATGGACAATTTTCGGTTCCGGTTCCATTTCCGGTTCCGGTACCAGAACGGTTCCATTTTCGGTTCCTAGAAACCCTGAATTAAACCTGCAGTTACCCAAAGCGGCCAGTAGATGGCGTAACGGGTCTGTAAATCATGAGTTTCCCTGCCTGCCACAAGGCGGCGCTCATCGTGACTTAAGCAATGGCGGGTTAAAGGCATTTAATTCTATACAGCATTCATGATTAATTGCATACTGCAAGTTGTCCTCTCGGCATGGCTTGGCAAGTATAATAAACGGTTTTGATACTGATAAATGTAGGCCTACTCATGTCTGATTAAAATTGTTCTGCTGTACGGTGCAACTTCACTTCTGGTACCAATCCTATGTCAAGCGTGCCTGACATGATTGTTTAATGTAGCCTCTACTACCCAGTCTGTCGACAGCTTACCAAAACAGAGACCCAAGATTGCCACTTTCTAGTGGGAAAAAATACCTGTCCTTCTCCTACAGACATGTGTTAGGGCTTGTTTGAAAGCTGAGATTGTTAGCTTTTTACAGTTTTTTACGGCACGTTTTTATGTTCTTTCAATCAAAAGTTATTGAACTGTAAGCGGCCGCTGTTGCAAGTGAAAAAATAGCGCTTTCCAACCATTTTTTTTATCTCGTAATTTTTTTCCCAACAGCCAGCGATCTCCTTAACCTAGACCAAAGAGGCTTGAGACAAGAGGGCTTACTCACGTCATAACAGCGTAGTAGGAAATGATGGCGAGGGGAGTACGGAAATGTTAATCACTGTGGAGCAGGTCATAGGACAGCGTGAATGTCTGTCAGCTGTCCTTAATTACCCCCAGCAATTACTGCTGACCAACAGCTGCCGTTACTTGGCCACAAATTATCCATCATGGTGTCGCCCCCACTGACCATGTGCAAGGGAGTACGAAAATGGCATCCATCGCAGCCACTGACCAATGACCATGCCCAAGGGAGTTAATTTTCCATCCACTCGTGTCCTCAGGCAACGCCCCCGTACTACACCGTGGCCAATGCATTCCCCGCCAAGAGATTGTTCTTTCTCTTGAGTTTCTTTGACCTAGACCTATAGACATGTGTTAGAGCTTGTTCGAAAGCTGAGATTCTTAGCTTTTTGCAGTTTTCTACGGCACGTTTTTATGTTCTTTCAATCAAAAGTTATTGAACTGTAAGCGGCCACTGTTGCAAGTGAAAAAATAGCGCTTTCCAACCATTTTTTTATCTCGTCATTTTTTTCCTAACAGCCAGCGATCTCCTTAACCTAGACCTACAGACATGTGTTAGGGCTTGTTCGAAAGCTGAGATTCTTAGCTTTTTACAGTTTTTTACGGAACGTTTTTATGTTCTTTCAATCCACAGTTATTTAACCTTAAGCGGCCGCTACTTCAAGTAAACAATGGCGTTATTCTCCAGCCTGATAGAGGAAATCTTTTTTGTCGCTGTGTTCTTTGTTCCCTCGAATTAAACCGACGGTCTAAATAGGCTACATTTGTACGTCCCCAACTCAAGACCAGTTATTTCTAAGTTAGCTCTTTTCATGGAAAAACATGTTTCCAAGGAGTCAGAGACATCTTCCTGAAGAGTCGAGGTCATGGTTGAGGTTGACTGTGTTGCCGTTGTAAAGATGCTGCAACTCTCTGCACGCAAGTTAGGCTAATCGAATGCAAGAGCAGGTGTTTGAACAGGTTGGATGTATTGCCATTCTTGCATGATATTAGTTTATCACAGATATTGCAGCGCGCTCCTTCCTTATCTACTTTCCTGAAATATAGCCACGCTTTCGACGGCATGTTTTTGTTTCTCAAGTAGTACAACCAGCTGGTTGAAAATCAGCTGTCTTATCAATCCTTAATGAGGTGCGAAACGGGAAGAGGAGGAGCGTGGTCAGTTTGTGACACTTGTGGTTGGCTGAAATGGCCGCGTGCTTAAACACACATTTGATGGCTCCCTGTGTTCTAATTTCTCTGATGGCTCTGACAGTCAGACTTCAGGAACCGAAACGTGGAACCGATAGACAAGGCACGTTTCGATGCCAAGTAGAACCTTAACTTTTAATTCGGTTCCATCAAAGAATTGAATTTCGGTACCCAGTCCTACCTGTGTTGTACTTTATTTTCGGTTAATCGCTTTTCTGTTGTACCATTTGTTTATTTCATTCAAGGCTACAAGCGCCTTTTTTATATTCATTTTTGTTTGAGACCAATCACGCCTACACCTTCCCTGTGTGGTAGCAAACAATTGTTTGTTTGTCAAGTGCATGTTAACTCTCATACCTGCAAACTCAGGAGGGTTGAAAAAGGTGACAAACTATCGCGAGCCCCCCCCCTCCCCGCATAAACCCCCCCCCCCCCACAAAAAACAATATTTTATTTACTAAATTTAAGTATTATTAATATTTTATTTTCTTTGCAATTTTTAAATGTGTCCCTTTCTGCCTGTAACAGGGCGCACTGCCTGTTCAGTAAGGTGTGTCCCTCAGCAGTTCCCATACCCCCATGACGTCACGGGACTCAGGTAGCCGCTCAGTGGCTAATCCGTAATTGGTGGCTATGCTATTGTTTTTATAAAAATCAGATGAATTAGACCGGCTCTTTGGAGCCTTCCCGGTGTGCCGGTATTCGCTGATGATGCCCGGTGCCTTTGCTACTGGTGCAGCAAGGTATGTGTGATCACAGTTTTGTCTAGATGACTGCAACCAGCTAGAGCTGTGTATTTAAACATATATTGTTCATTCTCAGGAGCCAGAGTTCCCGTGGCGTCTAACCCCAGTCTTGTGGCTTCCCCCCTCTCAGTGTGGTGGAGGTGAGCTTGTAAATATTCTTTGTCACATGCGTAGCTCATGTTAAACATTGTCCACTGTATGTAACATGTACTGATCCGTGTGTGTGTTCACCTGATTCCAGACACCTCAGATTAGGCCTACGTCGAGGGTCTCTGTGGGCAGACTGCTTGCGGCAGCTGCTCACCGCTGTTTTGCCCATAGCCAAAATATTTTAGCCTTTCTGTTTTTGTTTGTTTGTTTGATTTTCTTTTACCTGTCCGCCGCTTCAGCTTGTCACATTGTTATTTTACGGGGTTTGGCTGTCACAGTTCTAGGCCTGTATGCTGCTCTAGTCGGGGCAGGGCCATACAGTAGACTAGTAGTTTGAGTGTGTATTATTATACGGATTTATTCTGTGTGTAGTGGATATCCACACTGATTGTGCATTTAATCACTTACATAGCGTAGTGAGCCTATGAGCGTGTGTGTGACTGGTGTTTACCATAGGCCCTTGGTTTCGTGCACGAGTGGTGAACTAATTTATTCTCGACTAGTAAACCTGCCCGGCTAGCCTGGCTCGGTGACACCCTTTATCCTGTGGCAGCCAACCCCGTTCTTGAGCATTACTGTTTTTATCCCAGCGGCGCAGGGTTTTAACTGTTGACTTAAATTGTATTAATAAAGAAAAGATTGTTATTCCTTTAAACAAAGGTACGTCTCTTGTGCATTCTATCCGAACCTGTTGTGCCTTATTGGTTGAAATCAAAATATATTCTGGGGTGGCAGTCCCCCAGTGGCGTAGTCGTGCAATTACAAGTATCAGTTTGGTGATTATTATTTTAGGAAAACTAACATCTAAAGGTCCACCTTGCTACATGCCCATGCTCTCCTCCTCCACCACCCTCCTGTCCAACAGTGCTGCCAAATTAGCCTGTCTCTGTGCTCTATCCCTATTTATAGACAGGTCATCAGCTGGGAAAATTAGGCCTTTCGTCCTACCGCACTTTTCTCTGTGGATTACTGACCAGAAGGCCTATTGGAAGAAATTGAAACATGGGGCCACGTCAATTTTTGCTCAGAATTCAATATGGCCGCCATTTTCCAAAATGACTTGTTTTCATGCATTATTACACTGTACTATAAGGTGATATTCATGAACGATTAACTACTTTCAGCACTATTCTGTCCTATTTTCTTACATACATGTTTACAAAGGTTGACTAAACTAAAACAAATGAAAATAAAGTTGGCCACCTTGCAATATCCAAAGGAAAGTGCTGAAAATAATGATTGAAATGCACATACAGAGTCTATGGCTGGGAAAATTAGGCCTATTGTCCTGTCAGGGTTTTCACAGTGGATTACAGACCAGAAGGCCTATTGAAAAAGATTCACCAGCTGGTTGCCATCTCAAATGTGTTCTCTGTTTTTCAGAATGGCAGACTTTCATACATAATTATCAATAAAGACAACCTATTTTCAGTGAAATTCTGTCCTATCTCCTATCTACAGACGTGAGTACAAAGGTTGGCAACAGAATGATGTAAATATATATCTTGCCCCTTTGAAATATCCTAAGGATTCCTATCCTGTTGTCAGAAAATGATTGATTTACACATACACAGTTGACTGCTGAAAAAAGGCTATTGACCTGCCAAACTTTTCACATTAGATTACTGACCAAAAGTTTTTCAGGCCTACATTTTTTTTGCATAAAGCAAGGGTGAGTGTGCGTGCGTGTGTGCCCGCGTGTATCCCCCGCTCATCTTTCCCCTGCTCTACAGTGTCTTTCCCCCACACACTATTCTGCCTCCCCCACCCCCTCACTCATCTCCCCCACACACTATTCTGCCCCTCCCACACACTATTCTGCCCCCCAACCCCCTCACTCATCCCCCCCATGCTACTCTGCCCCCCACGCTCACCCCCCTGACTCATTCTCCCCCCACCCCCCCACAAAATACTCGCCCACCCCCCACCCAATGTGAAAAGTTTGGCAGGTCAACCCGCCCCCCCCGACTCAACTTACCCCCGCCCCCCCACACATACACACTATTCTGCCCCCCTGAACCCCCCACACTAGCCACCTCACTCATCGTACACACTATTCTTCCCCCACCCCCTAATTCAACCCGACTCATTCCCCCCCACCCCCCACTCTGCCCCCTTCCCCTGCTCACCCTCTCATTCATCCCCCACTCTGCCCCCTTCCCTGCTCACCCTCTCATTCATCCCCCCGCTCCTCCACATCATTCGGTCCCCCCCCCCACAGCAACACCCCCCCCCCCACACACACACACACACACAGTCTACTGTGTCTATGTCAGTGTATGTAAAGAAGCACACTGGCCACACACACTTGAGAAAAGCGCACTCAGGCACACACACACATACAAACGCACGCACGCACGCACGCACACACACAGTTTGGCAGGACAATATGCCTTTTTTCAGCAGTCCACTGTGTTTGTGAAATTCAATCATTTGACAACATTCCTTTGGATATTTCAAAGTGGCAAGATATATATATTCATGCCTTTTTCTAGACAACCTTTATACTCACGTCTGTAAGGAGATAGGACAATTTAAACAAGGTAATATTTACTGATAATTATGGCCTTACAGTATTGAGAAAAATGTCTGCCATTCTGAAAAACAGTGAACATTTTGAATTTTGGAGGACATAGACGGCCCCAAGTTTTAATCTTTTTCAATAGGCCTTCTGGTCTGTAATCCACAGTGAAAACCCTGACAGGACAATAGGCCCAATTTTCCCAGCCATAGACTCGCTATGTGCATTTCAATCATTATTCCTTTGGATATTGCAAGGTGGGCAACTTTATTTTCATCTGTTTTAGTTTAGTCAACCTTTGTAAACATGTATGTAAGGAAATAGGACAGAATAGTGCTGAAAGTAGGTAATCTTTCATGAATATCACCTTATAGTACAATGTAATAATGCATGAAAACGTTGGGTTACGGATGTAACCTTGGTTCTGTGAAGGAAAGAAAGGCTGCCAGACGGCTAGCCCAAGGGGCTGGAATATAATCCGCGCATGCGCGAGTTCTGAGGTACACTTATATCAAAACTTCATCACGTGAGTATGCCGCGCTACTGTACACAGTATATGAGTCCCAGCGCGGCATACTTTGTCCTCATCAAAATCCTGAACGCGAAGTCCAGAGCGACGACGAAGCCTGGCAGCCTTTCTTTCCTTCACAGAACCAAGGTTACATCCGTAACCCAACGTTCTGTTTCACTCAAGAAAGGCTGCCAGACGGCTAGCCCAAGGGGCTGGAATATGTATGCCCAAACGTCGCGGCGGACAACCATACGACAATTGAATAAAGACACTGGACAATGCAAGAGTCAAAGACCCTTATTGAATGTCCACATGCCAACAGGGCTAGAGTGACTGGTTAACAGAACTCAAGTTAAACACAGTCGAATATGTGACCATCTGTCACAAGCTTAGAACCGAATTCCCAAAGGATGTGGGAGATAACATGTTGAGGTTATAGAACCTTGTGAAGATCGACGGTGAAGCCCAGCAGGCCACCGGGCAACCTCTTGTAAAAGGACTCCCATCAGGAGCGACCATGAGGTGGCTCAGAGTTAGGAGGGCGGTAGGAGTCCAACACAATCGCCTGGTTGAGATTCTGTGTTGAAAGAATCTTCGGCATAAAGTCTGTATTAGGGCGTAGGACCACACCGGTGCCTTCTGGCTGAACATGGAAGCAGTCAGGATGAGTGGACAGCGCATGTAGCTCTCCAATACGCTTCGCTGAGGTGATGGCGAGAAGAAAAATCGCCTTCTGAGACAGCCATTTTAGGTTGATACTCCCAACGGGCTCGAATGGGGGCTTCGCCAGAGCACTGAGGACAATGTGGAACTGCCATGGCGGCACAGATTGAAGCCTCCTTGGGCACAGTCTTTGAGCTCCTCTCATGAATTGGATAGACAGAGGATTAGCTCCGAGCGTTTTGCCATCTACTCGCTTATGGCAG
Organism: Engraulis encrasicolus; assembly: GCF_034702125.1. Lineage (NCBI taxonomy): Eukaryota > Metazoa > Chordata > Actinopteri > Clupeiformes > Engraulidae > Engraulis > Engraulis encrasicolus. The sequence goes on from NC_085872.1 coordinate 10,835,004, forward strand.
GCGGATATTGCAGAGAGAAAAACCTTTAGCTTTGAAGGGGACTTGCCTTCACCAAGTTTCTTTTGCAAGAATTCCAGGACTGAAGCTAGAGGGCAGGACCGGGGGCACTCATGCCACTGTTCGCACCATGCTTTGAAGGCTGCCCATCTTTAAGAGTACACAGCTCTTGTCGATGGGGCCCTAGCACACTGCAAGGTTCTTGTAACTGAGAATAACAACCCCCGAGCGAGGAGGGTGTCCCTTCTAACGGCCAGACCCACAAATTTAGGGCGGCTGGTGTCAGGTGCCACAACTCTCCCCTTGCGCAATGGGAGTTGCCATGGGGTGCTCGAGAGGAGGGTCTGAATCTCTGCAAACCATGGCACATGGGGGCGAAATGGAGCCATTAAGACAACTCTCAGGTTCTCCTTCCTGGTCTTCTCCAGGAATCATGGAGAGAGGGGGGAAGATCGTCCGCCCCCAGTGGTGCGTCGTCTTGGTTTAAGGAAAACAGTGGACAGTGGGTCGACTCCCTTGAGGCAAAAGATCGCTGTGTCCCTTCCCAAAATGTACCCAGATCAGATGCATTGTTTCCGGGTGCAATCGCCATTCACTTGGGTGTGGCTTACCCCTTGACAGCAGGTATGCTGCTGTGTTCAGAGTGCCCGGCAGGTGCACTGCTCTGATCGAGTGGAGTCGAGTGCCTGCTTAGAGGAGGAGTTCCCGGGCCATGTTGCGTAACGCCTGGGACCTCAGGCCTCCCTGGCGGTCACATATGCTATGGCCGACATGTTGTCTGTTCGAATTAAGACACTTAGGCCTGTCACGATAACAATTTTTGCCAGACGATAACGATAACAAGAAATTATTGCGATAATCGATAATATTGTCCCTCTCGCCATTTTCAAACAATATAATGTGCAATAAAAAACACTGCTATGAAAGGTGCGGCCTCCTTCTTGAAACATTGAATTTAACATTTGGGCCAGCACCCTCAGAAGTTTAAATAGGCATAATTAAGATTGACGCCTGCTCCAAGAAGAAATGTGTCAAACAATATAATGACGTAAAAATGCAATAAAAATGTGCCTACACCCCTTCACATTTGTAAAGCATCACGGCGGGATGTATATATGTGTTTTTAATTACATCCTCATGGAGCACAATAGGCTCTAAATAGGCTTTTTTGTATTTATTATTAGGGTAAGTTATAGTCTTACTTTAATATTTTCTGTTATTTATCTTTCTCAAGCACACTGAATGGCTTATAGGCCTATCCATGGGGTGATGTAAAATAACCTACTGGTGGGGTATTGTTAATTCACAAATTATTACTTAGACAGCTTATTTCACCAAAATGCACGTTGTTACTAGCTAATTGTCAGTCAAAACCCAAATCAGCCCTGTTAAAGGCATTTCAACATCAGCAAAAAGCAAAAGAGCGAACAGATGCACAAGTTCCAGGTGCAGGCAGCGCTCTCTCTCTCTCGCTCTCTCCCTCCCCGATACCCTCGACTGGAACAAGTTGCAATTCTGCGCACTTTAAAGTCCTTTATGAACGCCCATACATTGATTCTTATGAGTTATGAGTCGCCATGCCTCTGTTTTCCCCTGTAGCGCGCTCAACCGTTCACATTCTCCTGGTGTGACTGATTTAAATCCAGAAATCTTATCTTCATTATTTGCTTGCGGACTGCTGTAGATATATGAGTCATAATTTAGCAATGAAATCAATGTAGTGACATAATAATAAGTGCTCATTTGAAAAATATGTTCCTAGTAAATCAATTCACTGAATATGTACACATAATAGTCATATAGTCAAAATATATCAGAAGTATTATTTGGGTAATAGAATACTTTGTATTGGACTAAGGAGTATGGTCTTAGACAGGATAAGAATTTAAGAGAAATTGAATGCTTCGCTAAGTTTCAGAGTGTGTAAGAGAAGAGAGCATGTGTTGTTATCTGTGTGCTTGAGTGTGTGTCCAGAGTTTCGCTACCCCCACTGTCTGTGTGTGTGTGTGCTTGTTTAAGTATATGTGTCTCTGTGTCCCAGGATGTTTAAAACTACTGTGTGTTGTAATAAGATACTTTTGTTTTATAGCTATATGTGATTAATCTGATGACTTGTAGACTTTTGGATATCTTTAAGTTTGTGGGATGTGAATGCTAAATACTTAATGAGTGCCTTAACTGGTATGCCCCCACACTGACCACCTCAAAGGTCAGAAAGGTCACAAGGAACTGTCAATCTCTACATGATGAATAGGCAATTGGTCTTAGAGGTTTGGGCATCTGTTTTTCAGTATGTGTAAGCGTTAACCAGGAAGATGGACCAAGAACCAGACCCCACCAAGCGAACATCAGGATGACTACAATGGACAAAGGGTCAAGGGCTGGGCCAGACACTCAGACACACCCAAGGAAGCAGTTTTAAGCAAGAGCACAGGGAAAGATAGAGAGTTCTGATCTGTTGGTGGTTAGGGTAAGATGGAAACTACAGAACTCTGGCAATGCTTTAATCATTTAAACATTAATGTATGACCTTGTATTTTTTATATTGGAACAATAAACCGGCTTAATTCGAAAATTGGACACCGCGCTCTCCGATTCTTTTTAAAATGAACACACAGGATTCCGGTTAGCACATAGTAAGTTTTAAGGATGGTTTATAAGATAATATTCAAGATTTTGAGTAGAATAGCTGGAATCCAACAATTGGTGATACCCCGACGTGATGGAGACGATGGTGATGGAGAGCAGCGGACAAAACAATGACTCAAGAAAGATGATATACTTTGTAGTTGTGTGATAACAGCAAAATGCACATTGAAAGAGGTAAGCAGAATGCCTGTTTCACCAAAGTACTGCTATTGGGCATATTGGACAGTTGTCACCCTACTGTATCCATCTTAACAAAATGATTGAAGCACTATGGTTAAAGTGTACGAAATTGAAAAAGATTCTGACTGGGTAGAATGGTTTAATGGAAGTATGGTGGTAATATTTGGTGTTTATTGCATTGCTATTTGTGTACATGACCTTTTATGTTTGGGTAGTATGGTGTAAATTGTGATTGTGTAGGCTATCTTTAGTGTGTCAAGTCAATAACGGAATGTTTTTACCTTATGGAATTAACCTAAAGGTATATGTAAATGTAATGGTCGTCGCCATATATTGCCCATTTGTTAGCCATTGGGAGAGTTGATTTAAACTTAAAGGAAGGCTCAATGAGTTTGTGTTGTGGAACAATTTTGTGGAAACGTGTGTTAAAGACTACTGACGTAAATTCTTTGAAAAGAGTAGAGAAATACACATAATGATATTTGGTGAAAAGCGTAACCTTGAGGGCTTCCCTCCTTTGTTAACTTCCACTGTGAAGGGTCAATGGGAGGCCATTAAACAACAACTTATGGCTGGCTTGATTGAAAAGGAAAGGAAAACAATGGGAGAAAAATATGACATAATTTGGGAAGAGTTGAGGAGACAAAAGCAGGTGCCAGAAGATACTGAAAAGTACCAACTGCTGCCCCATCTTATCACAGCAGTACAGCATACCCAAATTGAGTTGGAGCAATTAGAGTATAAAAGGAGTTGTCTTTACAATATGTCATTAGCTAGCGCAGCATTAGAATTTGCCCAGACAAAATCAGAGACTTGCCCAGAGAATCGAATCCTGTTGACACAAAATAGCCCAGCATCCATAACTCTGCCCCCTGCCCCGCCATCATACTTTGTGAGTGAGACAGAGGAAGAAAAGCAAGCATCTACTGAAATTGCAGAACAGTGTCAAAAGGCTGCAGAAGAAGAGACATGTAGTCTAGATGGAAGGAACAAACTGCAAACTGTTTGCAATCTTTTGGAGTCAGACACGAAGGAGAAAGAAGCATATTGTGTGACCTCAAATAAGAAAAATGTCTTGAAAGTTGGTGGAATGAGAGAGATTTTGCAACCACAACCTGTCTCTCAGCACATGTTTCCATTGATATGTAAAGGACCCAAGGCAGAGGAGGTTTACCAGCCATTTTCTTTTACTGATATGAATGGCATTTTGGATAAAATGCCCCATCCCTCAGAGGGGGGAGGGGTATGGATGGCAAAGTTTTTGCAACTTACCCAGGGTAATAAGCTTGCTATGGGAGATTGGAGGGCAATACTGGAAAAACAGATCCCCTATGATATTAGGCAGATAGAGACCAATGCGGGTACCATCAACCTGGAAGACTCTCAGCCTTTTACCACACACGCTACCCAATTGGGAGGAGCTATGCGAGCCAGATTCCCCATTCCCATTGATGCATGTTCATTTACAATGAAAGAGAATGAGGATATATTGGAATTTCTGAAAAGGTGTAAGGACACTTGGGCTGAAATAACCGGGTGTCATCCAGGCTCTGGAAAGTGGCAGACTTATCAATTTAGAAAGGCCATTATAGCAAGCATGCCCAAGACAGTTCAGGAAGCCATGCTGGACAACCCTGATATGCCAGGGTGTACAACAGAACAATGGGAAAACCACTTGAAACACAACATGAAAAGACACCGGGATAAGGAAAGGGATAATAAAGAGGATACAGAGACAGCACGTGCTGAGCTATTAAAACTGCAGTTAGAGGAGGCTCGGAAGAGAATTAATGACATAGAAAACAAATCAGAGGATCAAATGGTTCAACAGCCGTTCCCCCAAGTGAAAAGAGGTCCAGGGGAATGGAGAAGGAGGCATGAGACTGGTTGGCGTATGTTGTGGGACACGTGCCATGTCTGTGGCCAGCGAGGTCATTGGAGGAGAATGTGCCCCCACATGAAGTGGCAGGGCATTCCATGGACTCTGAATGAATATGGGGGAGGTTACGGGTATGCACAACAACCACCTTATCCACCAACACGACCGTTATCACACCCCGGAGCAATGTTTAACCATTGGCGTGATAGGACCCACTGGGGTCCTATGCACTGGGTTGCCAGGACTCATTCAAGAATCAGGCGACGTCTTTCAGGGTACCACGCAGTGCCCAAGCCACATCTAACCCCACAATAAGCAGCCCCAGCACCTCAGCATGCTCATGGTTTGTGTGTCACCCTACTCATGCATGTGTTGTAGTGATTTAATTGATAGAACAAATTAACATGTTTAATTTTATAAATGTGTTTTTGACAACTGCTCTTGATTAAATTGAAGTAGTCATGGCCATGAAAATAAAAAAGATGCAGGGATGCTATTTCAAAATATCCCTTCGATTTAGTCACTGAGCAGTTAATGTCTTACCGTAAATATAGTAACACTTTCTGTTTACTAATAACCATGTTGCCTGTTTGTCTGTCTTTGTGTTGTGTAAAAGGGCCCAAAAAGTGTGAGTGCTGGCCAGATTGTATGTGAGTGTGTGTTCTTCATGTGGATCTCTCCCTGTGTCTTTGTGAGTCTGAAGTGTATGGCTGAGTGAACGGGAGAGGGGGAGAGATTGTGTGTGTCTGACGAAAATGATTGACTGTGTGAGTCCACATTCTTTGTGTGTGGGGTGACAGAAAGCTATTTTATGGTTCTCAATTCTTAGGAAGGAAGGTGTACTTTTGTACTTGTGCCTGAACTTAATAGGTGAATAGTGGGGCAATTTTCATTTACCACATACTGATTTTTGAGGGCAGTATGAACTCATAACTGATTTCTTTCTCATAAAGCTTGTTAATTTATTTGTTTTGGTTTCATATGTTTTTATCTCATGTTTATTTTATTTACTTTTTGTTTGAAAACAGACCATCTGTTATCATACCTTTGGTAAGAATGTTTTGCTTTTCAACAACAACCAATTTGTTTTTCTTTCTTTTAAAAAGAGTTTAATCTTCCTCCTATTCAATTTAAAGGACAATACATTGATACGTGAAATAATTTGTTTTGTTTTCTTTTGCTTTTCATTATTGTGTGATTTTAAGTTGATTTCTGAGTTCAGATTGCAAGGATGAGTTTAGATAAGGCAATTGAATTAGATTTGTATTTATTTTTTGTTGTTCTGTATGACTGTGTGAAGTATACAAAGTTTGCGAGTAGTTGAAGTTTAATTTATTCTTTACTCTTTTGTAGGCATTCTCATTCTCTCTGTTGCTTTCCTTACCAAGCATTATTTTGATGTATCTAGTTTTATTTGTTTTGTTGTGATGAACAAACGTGGAAATGAAAGGCATTGGGTTATAGAATTATACAGTGACTGCCCATGAGAGCTGCAAGTAGATACATTTTTGACCAGGTCTTCGGGTTTAACATTTCACGCTTTTTTATTTGTGGTATCATTTGTTTAATTTAGTTTTTCCCATGATATTCTTTTAGGGAAAGGACTGTTCATTCTGGTTATATGGCAGGAGGTAAATTGGAAACTTAAAGTTTGATAGTTTTTACATTGCAGTTTAAGCCGAACACTTCAATTTAATGGCTAGGGTACAGTCCATGTCACTCTCCAAGTTCATCCCCTGATGTATTTTAACATTTGTATTCCAAGACAGGGGTTTTAAACAGTGGTGAATTATTTTCTTTTTCTCAGGAGCAGTTGTGTGCCATGGCCTTAGGACATGCTGAATCTTCTCCAACTAGTGTGACCAGTGACTTGTAAGTGTGAACAGCGGTTTGCTTTGAGGAAAACCAGGTGAACAGCCTGGAATGCTCTATTGTCTGAGAGGTCCAACTACTTTTGGGAAACCTATGGCATATGTCTGAGACACAGTCAGATCTTAAAGAGATAGAGCAATGTATGTGTTGTCCATGAGTGGACAGAGCACTTTCGCTGATTCTATGAAGTGCGACAAGAAAGTCCACCATTCCTAACAAGTTGGTACACTGTGTGTCTTGGGGACAATTACGCCTTGGCACACCCCTGCAAGTCTCACCTTTATTCCTAGTATTAATCTGTGTGGGTACACACACAGATGAAAAGGGGCAGAGTTAATTATAATTGACTAGAGCTGACAATAATGGGTTACTTTGATGGGGGATGGACAGGGTGCTTGTTATGGGCTGTATTTTGCCTGCAATGAGAAGTGAAAGGTTTTTGACACATTGCTTAGACAATTATTTTTCAAATATTTTATATATTTTTTTCATTCACATCATTTTCTTTTTGAGTGTGACTTACATCGGATAATTTTAACACATATTCACAAGAAAATATTGCACCACAGCAGATTTTATGAGGTTGCCAAATGAAACGTATGCAGATACATTTGAAGGACTTCACATTACTGGAAGACAAATTCACAGAACGTCCTGGTTTGCAATGTTGTCATGATGGAATTAAATATATGATTTTGTTCATCTCTAGGATGCAGAATGAGGAATGCTGGAATTATTTATGTCAGAATTGTTTATGATTTTATGTCATGTTATTTTCATTTGAAGAGGGGGACACATCAAAAAGATATTACGTGCATTGGTCCATACACTTAAGATTAAAGGTACAAGGAAAACGATTGTGACAAGTAGGGGAGCAGAACGATGGACAGATAGCAGAATGAATAAGGCGGTGAAAAGAAAGTTCAAACAACGAAAAGATAAATACAAAATCCATGACAGTTTTTTTTGTTGGTTTATTATGAGGTTTTAGCTTTGATTGTTGTTGTTTTTTTTTATTATTATTATTTATTTATTTTTTATTTTTTAAAGGGAATAATGTGACAATTAATGGAATAGCTACCATATATTACCCATGCACATCTGCCTACATAACTCCAATCATTAAATAAGCTATTTGCATTTCAGAAAGAGCAAATTTTAAGACATTATGTTATGGTCTGATGTTAAATCAGACCAAAAGGGGGAGTTGTAGATATATGAGTCATAATTTAGCAATGAAATCAATGTAGTGACATAATAATAAGTGCTCATTTGAAAAATATGTTCCTAGTAAATCAATTCACTGAATATGTACACATAATAGTCATATAGTCAAAATATATCAGAAGTATTATTTGGGTAATAGAATACTTTGTATTGGACTAAGGAGTATGGTCTTAGACAGGATAAGAATTTAAGAGAAATTGAATGCTTCGCTAAGTTTCAGAGTGTGTAAGAGAAGAGAGCATGTGTTCTTATCTGTGTGCTTGAGTGTATGTCCAGAGTTTCGCTGCCCCCACTGTGTGTGTGGGTGTGTGCTTGTTTAAGTATATGTGTCTCTGTGTCCCAGGATGTTTAAAACTACTGTGTGTTTGTGTGTTGTAATAAGATACTTTTGTTTTATAGCTATATGTGATTAATCTGATGACTTGTAGACTTTTGGATATCTTTAAGTTTGTGGGATGTGAAAACTTGATACTAAATACTTAATGAGTGCCTTTACTGGTATGCCCCCACACTGACCACCTCAAAGGTCAGAAAGGTCACAAGGAACTGTCAAGCTCTACGTGATGAATAGGCAATTGGTCTTAGAGGTTTGGGCATCTGTTTTTCAGTATGTGTAAGCGTTAAAAAGGAAGATGGACCAAGAACCAGACCCCACCAAGCGAACATCAGGATGACTACAATGGACAAAGGCCCAAGGGCTGGGCCAGACACTCAGACACACCCAAGGAAGCAGTTTTAAGCAAGAGCACAGGGAAAGATAGAGAGTTCTGATCTGTTGGTGGTTAGGGTAAGATGGAAACTACAGAACTCTGGCAATGCTTTAATCATTTAAACATTAATGTATGACCTTGTATTTTTTATATTGGAACAATAAACCGGCTTAATTCGAAAATTGGACACCGCGCTCTCCGATTCTTTTTAAAATGAACACACAGGATTCCGGTTAGCACATAGTAAGTTTTAAGGATGGTTTATAAGATAATATTCAAGATTTTGAGTAGAATAGCTGGAATCCAACAATGCCTACTCATATTGTTAGGTCTAAATAAACAAGAAATATAGCGAAAATTACAAAAAGAACAGACAACGAACGTCGGGGTAGGAGGCGCATTGAAATAATAGGGGAAACTCGGCGAGGTTTAAAATAACAGCCTCAGAGCAAGTTTGTCGCGACGGTACCACTATTTCATGTTTGCACAAACACGTCTTCGTCGTGGATATTGGGTTGCTGCGCATGTTTCAAAATGAACATTTGCCTCCGTGTTGGAGCTGTTCATTCCCCTCTCTGAGGAACGTTGCAGATGCGCTGACAGAGACTGGAAGAATATTGCGCTCCTAGTCTCTAGCGCTGATTCTTTGTCGAGGCTTATAAGCGACGCGCGGGAACACCAGCGTTCTTTTTCAAAGACGCAAGTAGCCAGATCAATGCACCTTTTTCAACCAGAACTGCACTGAAACTTAAAATTACACCAACATTTAAGCGTCATTGCGCTGCGTTGGCCTATAACGCGCCATCAGTAGCCTAGTCTTACGGCTACGGTAGAGAAAGGGAGAGAGGGGAAACAAAACACCACGCAAATAACTTATCGTTACTTATCGGGGCCAGAAAAGTGATCGTCCTTGTAAAAAGTTACCGTCCGATTTATTGACTTATCGGATATCGTGACAGGCTTAAAGACACTCTTGTTCTGGAGTACTGGCAAAAAGTGCCGGAGGGCAAGATATATCAGTCTCAACTCGAGAATATTTATGTGGACAGTTTTCCAACACTCCTCTGGCTCCCACATCATTCAAGACTGCCCTCCAGCCTGACAGCGATGCGTCTGTGGTCAGAACTTTGCGCTGGTAGATTCTGCCTAGTCGTACACCTCTGCACAAATTCTGGGGTATGGCCCACTATTGGAGGGCTCATAGGCACACAGGTGGCAGAGGGACAGATTTTCCCCTGTCCAGTACTGGGTGTACTTGGGCAGGTACCACTTTGCACTGGACCCATATCTAGAAGGCCAAGGCGTACCACCTAGGATGCAGCAGCCATGAGGCCCAGCAGCCTCTGACACTGGTGAGCATGCACATTCCTCCGTCCCATGAACTGTGACCGGCATTGTTTCAGGGCAATAACCTCCTGATCCGAGAGACATGCCACAATCGTCAGAGTCCAGTTTCACTCCAAGGAAGGTGATTTGTTGTGAGGGAGGCAGTTGGCTCTTGTCTGAATTGAGAGACAGGCCCAACATTTGTAAGTATTCCATTACCATTGCTGTGTCCTGCCCTGCCTGCTGACTCTACTGGGAACATTTTAACCAGTCGTAATTGAGATAGATAATTGACTCTGACGCCCCTCTGACACAGCGGGCTCAAGGCTGTGTCCATGTATTTTGTGAATGGGATAGGCCGAAGGGAAGGACGTTGAACTCGAAAGTTCTGTCCTCCAACGCAATCGGAGAAACTGGCGATGAGCAGGGTGGACTGCAATGTGGAAATAGGCACCTCTGAAGCCTATACTCGTGAACCAATCCCCGCACTGAATCGATTGACAGATTTGGGTCAGTGACAGCATTTGAAAGGCAACGGGCTTAATACTGGTTTAGTGGCCTTAGGTCCAGTATTGCACGGAATCCACCATCTAGTTTCGGAACTAGGAAGTAGCTCAAATAAAAGCCACTCCGCCGTTCGTTGCGACTTAACTCCCTTATTGCTCCTTTCCTTAACAGAGTATTTATCTCCTCTGTAAGGCCAGCTGCCGCTCTGGGTCTGGCTGATGAGAAACAAGAACACCCTTGAACATGGGTGGGCGGCGCCTGAACTGTAGCCGGTAACCAAACCTTACCGTTGAAACAACCCAAGAACTGGGAGAACACATTTCCCACACCTCCAATTGAGTGTGGGAGAAAACGTGCGGCAGGGCCACCTTCCCCACAAGAGCTGTAGGAGGGAGGACGAGAGCAGCAATAGTCATCCATCGCAAAATAGTTGCCAAAAACCAACGTTATCTGCTCCGTGGATGTTGGCAAACTGTGCCCACTACATAGGGGTAGCCGCCTCTGGTTGCTCCCACACAGTCGTCATTTCCCTGACAAAGTCCGGGGGAAGAGGTCTGAGCTCAAATCAGAATGATGGGGAGATGTTAAGCCATCTATGTATCCAGCATCAAGGTTATCGGATGCCTGCACTCATAGCAGCTCCACACTATTATCAGCACCTTGTGGGGACAGCTGCTGTGGTGACACCCTTGCAGGCTGCACTGAAGGGGCCATCTGGCGCTCTGTGCCTGATGGCGCAGCCTGGTGCTCGGGCCCTAATGGGGCTGCCTGGTGCCCAGGCCCTAGTGGCGCTGTATGGCGCTCAGCCAGCTGGTGCATCAACCACTGTTGACCGGATGCCAAGGACAAATTCCCCTTCACCAGAGACGCCATTTTATTGCTAGAACATCATAGGTCTCAGACAGTTGCTGAGGAGAGGGTTGAGTAGCTGGTATCGAACCTGAGTCCGTGGACGCCTGGGAGGATGGTGTATTATCTCATGTAGCCCTATTCACCTTACTCAGTAGAGTATGTGATGAGAAGGGGAGACCGCTCTCCCTGCCCTTAAAGCTAGTGCATGATCAGGGCTCAGACATGTCACACACAGTGTATGTCCATCTTTCACTGGCATTCTACTGTTGCAATTAAAACAGTTCTGGAATCCAGGCATCGTTTTTTTTTTTTAACCTATATTAAAATATATAAATGTTATTATTAATATTATTATTACTTCATCATTAAGTATCATTATTATTTCAGTCACACCTTGACTTTAGGCATGAACCTGATAGCACTGTTACTGCCTGGTACCAGATATGGTTCCAGCAGAGGTGCAAGAGATGGTGGGCACTAAGTGTCTCACACTCCAGTAGCAGCACTAATCACCCTAGGTACCGACCCTGGTACCAGCGTTGATCACTCATCGGTACCGAGAATGAGATTGTTGGTACCAAGAGTTGCGCAGCACGAGATCACGTCATGTGAGGCTGCTGGAGTAGCCTATAACATGCTCGCAAGCAACTCCTTCGACAGAGGGAGAGCGGCGGCAGGCAGCGTTGATTAGCTAGAGAGATGTCTCTGTAATCTCTTTCCTCCCTAGAGCAAACCACAACAACAGATTACTTACCTCAAGTTGAATTTCAAGTTGAATTTCAAGTGGAATTCTGGTACCAGCGTTGATCTCTCACCGGTACCGAGAATGAGATTGTCGGTGCCGAGAGTTGCGCAGCACGAGATCACGTCAGATGAGGCAGCTGGAGTATAACATGCACGCAAGCAACTCGATAGAGGGAGAGTGGCGGCAGTTTGTTACACAGGATAATTATTCCACTGCGGAACCAACGAGCCCAGCGAGTAACTTCCTCGACAGAGGAAGAGTCGCGGCCGTCCTGCAGGAGAGTTCATGCACGCAAGCAACTCGATAGAAGAGGGAGAGTGGCGGCAGAATCACAGTGAGCTACTGAACGGCGCCGAAGGTGCCCGTAGCAACATTAGAGATATAGCTAGAGAGATGTCCCTGTAATCTCTTTCCTCCCTAGAGCAAACCACAACAACAGATTACTTACCTCAAGTTGAATTCCAGGTGGATATGCGCCTCGGGGATTCCACGAGAGTAGCTTCACATGCGAAAGCACAAGCTACAGGGAGAAGCCACCGTTACTATAAGCGGCGATAGCACACCTTAATAAGGTGGGGATAATAGCCTGATAACGATAGCCTGGAGAGGGGCAACAATAGTCACCAGCTCTCGGACAGCTAACTGCCAGTAGGCACCTCGTTACCAGTATCAATTCGTACCTTATCAGATCGCGTGAGGGATTAAAGAGGACGAAGTATGCCGCGCTGGGACTTATATACTGTGTACAGTAGCGCGGCATACTCACGTGATGAAGTTTTGATATAAGTGTACCTCAGAACTCGCGCATGCGCGGATTATATTCCAGCCCCTTGGGCTAGCCGTCTGGCAGCCTTTCTTGAGTGAAACAGAACAAGTAATTTTGGAAATGGTGGCCATATTGAATTCTGAGCAAAAATTGACGTGGCCCCATGTTTTAATTTCTTCCAATAGGCCTTCTGGTCAGTAATCCACAGAGAAAAGTGCGGTAGGACGAAAGGCCTAATTTTCCCAGCTGATGACCTGTCTATTCCAGCTCCACTGACATGAGCACACAACCTCCTGTCTAGTGTCTACCTCTCAACATTTCACATCATCCATTTTAAACATTTCCACCCCAGTTCTATTTATTCCATTTCATTACCCCCCCCCATTATTTTCATTATTTGCAATGTAGTTTTTATTATATTTCATTGTATTCAATTATATTACTTTTTATTCCATTTCCTCTGAAAACAGCGAATCGCATCACACACATGCCACATACATACACAGACATTTAGCATACAGCCAAACACAGACAGACACCCAAACACTACAAAACCTCACACGCCATCACTCAAACCTCACATACAGTAGGGCCTATAGGCCTACACCTCACACAAACACAGCATGCCTTCAACACACGTCACACAAACTACACCTTTAACATAGGCTACACTAAAACACATAACCACACTACAAAACTTAACATCCTCCACACAGCATCATTCAAACTTCACACACAGCATAAGTCAAATACCATGGATAATGCACAGAAGAGAGGGAGGAGAGGAGAAGAGATGAAGGGAGAGGAGGACAGGAGAGAACACACTCAGACACAGACACACGTGTGCAATAACGTGTATGATGTCTTATCTTGTTATGCT